>NC_056728.1:24426305-24541305 GCF_019279795.1 Protopterus annectens | reverse complement strand
AAGGTTAAGTGCTTTCATTCCTTTGCTTTAGGAACTTCATCAGAACCATTTAAAATAATTACAAAACATTTAAATATCCACTTTCATCATCTAAAATCCACCCATCAATTACTCAATTACTCTGACATCATAGTTTTTTAACTTTAAAATAGGATTTAAAGAAATAGATTCTTTTAAGCCAGGAAACACTGTTGCATTCATTAACAACTGCCATTTCACTTCACTACAATTTAGATGTTGTTCTAAAACACATCCTTGTTGGTCCAAAACCACCTGCTCTAATACCATAAAATAAAATGTATGAGTGTTATATTCTTAAATATGTTTAAATAATGCATGTGTCCTTGCATTTTTTCACATCCAACACGTGTTCATATATACAATTCCGCAACATTCTCTGAGCTTTGCCTATATGAAATGCAAGACAGACTTGGCATTGTGGCAGGTAAACCACATTCAGATTAAAACATGTGAAATGGCCTTTAACATTATATCTTACATTTCTAATTTTGCAATGATCTGTTACTCAAATGTGCTTACATTGGAAACAAGTCCCACACCTAAACATACCTTACTTTACTAAAAAAATATAGTTCTTAATATAATTTTTCCTCTCCAAAAATTCCCTTAGAGACTTATTATGTCTAAATACAGTTTTCGCGGGAGCCTCCCCTAAAATCTTACCACAGTCCCTATCCTGTGTAATTAAAGGCCAGTTCTTCATTATAACATTTCTAATGGAACTGCTATCAAGTAAATAGGTAGTTACAAACAAGTTACTTGTAGAAACCTCATTTTTCTCATTAATATACAAATTAGCCAACAAATTCATCCCATTCTGGCTATTCATAAGAATAGGAATGCAAGTTCCCAATTCCCTTTTTGTAACTACCTCAGTCTTGATTTCACATACATTTTCTCTGGATAACATCTAGCTAAAAATAGGTCCATTAATTTATCCACCTCTAAATAAAAGATATCTAGGTCTGAAATCATTTTAGCTAATCGAACCAGTTGGCCCTTCACACTAGACTTTTTTGATATATAGGGTGCCAACTGGAAAAATGTAAATAAGAGGTTAGAAAAGGTGGATTTACGAAAAATATTGGCTACAAATCTTCCATGTACATTATCCTTAGTCAATTCCGTATTTAAAAATGTGATTTTACTGGCATCAAAGTGATAGGAAAATTTTAAAAACTCCACCATCTGATTAATATATTATAAAAACTTTATTAATTTCTCCACTCCATCATTCCAAAGGATGAATATGTCATCCAAAAATGTTATGCATATCCCCTAACACTTGGCAAATTCGCTATTAGAAATTAAATGTTTTTCCCACTTGCCCATAATGAGATTAACAAATGTGGGGGCACAAGCTGCCCCCATGGCTATGCCTGTTTTCTGCCAAAATAATTGTCTTGTTGTAGAAGGCACACAAGGAACAAAGAGCAAAGAAGATGCTCTTAGTCCAAAACAAAATGATCTTAGAGAGGACCTCCTTGATTTAATAGAGATGGACAGACATATTAAGATAGATGAAAGAACTAGAGTACAAGAAGTAAATAAGATAAAAATATTAGAAAATGTGTAAAACTGATGAGCACAGTAATCTGAACTATCAAGAGACATTTTTCTGATGTATAATATGTTATATTACTGTGCCGCTAAACTAACAGTACGTATTACCACAAAAATGCAGAATAACAAAGGAAAGGAGGGGAAGAAATAGAATTCCATCATGGAAGCATCAAATAAAGGAAATAGTTAAGAACTAAGACAAGAAGTTTTACTGTTAGGATACTACAGAAAATGGAACACATCAAAAATCCTTAGAAAGGTCAATGTGGTAAAAGCAATGTACAATACCAAAACAGACCAGGAGTTATCAAACGATGTTTTAAAAGTAAATTAAAAATATCAGCCAAGCCAAAAAAACTTAAAAGGTATGCAGATAAATACAAAGGAAAAGTGTGAATAATTAATTAATTACACAAAAAGATTTTATAGAGAACTGGGAAACAAACACCACCAAAAAAGAAGAAATTGGCACATTTTGGAAAAGTACTTATGAAGACCCTGTTGAAAATAAAGATTCCAAATGAATAGAAGAATTAAAATAAAAAGCAATGATCTGTAATGTAGAAAATATAAAATGGAATGAAGTAACAGTCAGAGAAACTGAGGCAAAGCTCCTAAATGGAATCCCCTGGGCACAGATGCTGCACCTAACTTCTTGCTAAAGGTATTTACATCTCTACACAAAGACGTATTCCTGATTAAGACTTATGTACATGCACATCCTAAACAGACAAGAACCCGGTTAACAAAAGAAAAAAATGATACTCCTGTTTAAGCGTGAACCTGCAAACCATCCTATGAACTATATACCAGTAAATTGCCTTCAGAAAAGATACAAACTATATACTGGAATTGATGCTTACAGAGTTTATAGCCATCTAGAAAAACTCAATTATAACAGAACAAAAAGGCAATAAAAGATCATGTGGAATAAATGATTCTCTGTTGTTAAACAAAGCTACAATAGAGAGCTGAAAAAGAGAAAGAATCTAGGTATAGCATGGATAGATTACAAACAAAAGAATGTGACAGCATCCCACATTTGTGGATAATGGAATGCTTACAGAGATATAAGATACACCCCGATATTGATCAATTACAATGAAGAGATTTTGAAGCAAAGGCAAACCACTTTGCAGCTAAGATATGACAAAGGGCAAATTATTTTTTTGACAAGAAACATCTTTATTAAATGATCATGTATAACACAGGTAATCTTACATTTACATAAATGAAAATAAACCATACTGACACAATCTCAGTTGCAAACATTACACATTACAAACCAACTGTAGCTGCAAATATTATATATCACTTAAAATATATCCAGTCATTGTCAACCATTACATAGCTCATTCAATTCCTGCCTTCTTTTAAACATCATTCCTCCTTTGCATATATTGATCCCACATTTCCCATTTTCCTATGAAATTTACTCCTACCTTTTTATAAAGATCCCAATTCCAGTTGTTTTATCTCTGTTACTATCTTTGCTACTTCTAGTAAAGTTGGTTTACACTTTGATTTCCATTTTCTAATAATTTATTTTTTGACAGCCATCATAATTAGACTCAGCAAGGCCTTACCATGTCTAAGCAATCCCAATTCAGTATCATAGGTAAAAAAAAATCATTTCCCTAGTTACACCAATTTGCTCACCCAGCATCTCTGCCAGAGAAGTCTGCAGGGTATCTTTTAAAGTCTGCCAACGTATTACACTTACAGAAAATATGTTACCAGTTATCTCTTTCTTCCCCATCATATCTCCAACATCTGCTGTCTACCTGAGGAAAAATTCCTTGGAGTCTACTTGTGGTATAAAAATACCTATGTAAACACTTCCAAGCAAAGATCCTAAATCTTCTAGACTTTGTTGCATGTTTGGGAGACATACATACACCCACCATTGTTTCTTTCTGAATTGCTTATCTAATCTCTCTTCACAATCCTTTCTAACCTCCTCTGATTGATTCTTATGGTTATCATGCAATATTTTATATGTTATACTAATTATTCCTTTCTTAATGGTAACTTCTGCTCT
Source organism: Protopterus annectens (assembly GCF_019279795.1). Lineage (NCBI taxonomy): Eukaryota > Metazoa > Chordata > Ceratodontiformes > Protopteridae > Protopterus > Protopterus annectens. The sequence goes on along the minus strand of NC_056728.1, from coordinate 24,537,680 downwards.
GGATTCTGATAAAAACTCTGCCAGTGCTGGTCTTTCATTTAGGACCCTGCTGTTTCTTTCTCTTTGCCTTACTAGGGAAGGTGATCTCTAACCTGCAGTCCAAATACGATCTTGGCACCTTCCCATTCTATTACATATATGACCTTACCCTCCCTAGTTATTTGTTCCCAATACCTTTAATAAATTCCAGCCCCCTCTTGCCTATTGTCTGTATCCCTAATTTCAGTCGTCCCTATCGGCAGAATCTCCTTTCTCAACTCCTGTGTTGGCTTAGTTCTTAGTATACTTTTTGCTACTTTATGACTATAATATTCTGTATGATTACTGTTTTTCTCCTTAAAGGTCTGCATTCAAAATTCCAGTCTCTCCTTGTTTCTTGAGCTCCCCCATTTCATCATCATCTCTTTTTACTTTGAATTATACTTTTCTGCTTGTACTATGTATAGAAGCCTTAACTGTGTCGCTCTGAAATACTCCTTCAAATCGGGTAAACCCAATCTGCCCTGTTCTACTGGAAAAATAAGCTTATCCCACTTGAGTCCTGCCATCTTCCCCTCCCAGATAGAATTCTTCAGCTTTTTATTAATTGCAATCCACAACTGCTCCTCTGATTGAGAAAAATATGCTTGACCTATGTATAAGATTAAAGGGATTAAAAACATTTTAACTGCTTGTACCTTACTATCAATATCCATATAACAGAGCTTCCATTTTCTCAGTTTTTGTATTATCTTTTGCTTAGTCTCTTCCCACATATCCTTAGCTGCCACACTGGAATCATCTTTAATCCACTCTCTTAAATACTTCATTTTATTGTGTCCCCATAAGTATGGATATTGCTGAACCAAATCGTATGTGGGTACATAATTTACCACTATTGCCTTTGTTTTAGCTTCACTAATTTTGTATCCAGAAAACATTTGAAACCGCCTCAGTATGTTCCACAGCACTGTAATTTTCCTTTCTGGTTTTGTCAGGTATAAAATAATGTCATCTGCAAATACAGCCAGCTTTTCTTAACTACCATACCAATTACATCATTGAATTTCTGAGACCCTCATTTTCTTTGCCAATGGTTCTAAATATAATGCAAATAACAAAGGGGAGAGAGGACACTCCTGCCTGGTTCCTTCGAGCAGAGATTATCAGAGATGACTCCAGTCACTTTAATTTTTGCCTCCGATCCCTAATACATCCTCCTAATCAATCTTATAATTTTATCAGGGAATGCAAATGGTTCCATTACTCTGCTCATAAAGTCCCAGCTTAGTCTGTCAAATGCTTTCTCTATATCAAGACCCAACAACAACATTGGTATTTTCTTACTTTCTGCTTCCCTCTGGATTATCAGTGTTCTGTTGATGCTGTCAAATATTTGCCTCCCCTCCACAAAACCACATTGATCAATATCTATCAATTTTGGCATCACTTTTGCCATTCTTTTAGCTATTATAGACATAAACACTTTATAATCCTGGTTTAGCATTGAAATGGGCCTGTATGAGGCTGGGTCTGATGGATCTTTACCCTCTTTAGGTATTACAGCTACTATTGCTTTCTTCCAGGATGCTGGTACTTCTCCTCCTCTTAAAATAGTGTTAAACAAAACCTTCCAGATCTTTATCAGTTTTCTTTCCTAGCTTCCAAGCTTCCACAGGAATACTATATATCCCTGGGGACTTTCCTGTTGATTAGTTATATATCACCATTTTATCTAATCTCCTATCCTAACTGCGGTGGTGGTGCTGTGGTAGCGTTGCCGCCTCACAGTTAGACGTTGCCTGTTCGATTCTCAGTTAGAGCGTCTTCTGTGTGGCGACATGCGTGAATGGGTGTTCCTTCGTTGAAGGTTGTGCGTTAGGCCCGGCAAGCCAGCACGTAAAAATCTACTGCCAATTATTAGCGGACTGGAGTTCCGCTGTGGCGACACCTAACCGGGAAAAGCCAAAAGACACAACACAACATCTCATCTCCTATCCTGTTAGAAATTGAGCCTCATGTACCTCTAACCTTGGCATATTTAATTCTTCCATAAACATTTCCACTTGTACCTTTTCTTGACTTCCATATTTCTCTGCTTTATACAGACTTTCACAGAATTTCCAAAATATTTTTAATACTTTTACAGGATCCCTTGTTATCTTCCTTGTTATAACCTTCCTAAGCTTGTTGACAACCCTTTCTACTTTCTGTTGCCTGTCTCATTCTGCTAAAAGTTTTTGTGCTCTAGAGTTATCAACAAACAATTGCTTAACAGCAATTTTTCTAAACTTGTGCATATTATTGAGATAATCCCTTATTTTCTGTTTAGCATTCTGCAGTTACTCTTCTTCTTGTTCTGTAAGATTCCCGCTATTTTGGAATACTTTAAGATTTGTCAGTCCCTCTAAATAATTCTTGTTACTTCTTAACCATATCTCCTGTCTCCTTTTCTTTTATTTCCACTCCATTTTTAAACTGCACTTCAATTTTATCCCACTCCCTAGATATATTTTCAGAAGAAATTTCTATATTCCTCTAATAGCTCCTGAATAATTGTCAACCTATTCCTTAATTTCCTCTAGTTCCAACAGATAGGTGGGAAAGCTACAGTGTCTCATTTTTATTTCATTACCATGTGTTTTTATTTTGGTTTTTATTAGTGCATGATCTGAAATAGTTATTGGGGTGCATATCAAGATTTTCAATTAAATGCACATGTTCCTGTTAAATGTAAATTCTATCTAGCCTAGCCCAGTTTTTGTATCTTGTAAATAATATGTAAATTCACACTGAAGTCCTAGTACTGATTTCACATCTTCTATGCCAAATATTTTCATAAATTTCTTTAAAAATCTACCATCCTTTGTTATATTTTCCCTTCTGGATCCCCACATCTTCACTATTGCAAAATCAATTTCCAGCTCCCACCTATAAGTAATATTCCTTGCTGAACATTGATTATTTCTCCCAAAATTTTATTAAGCTCCATTATAGCAGTTTTCAGTGGAATATAAATACATGCCAGTGTAATCCTCCTCCCTTTTCACTAGCCCCTAAGTACTACAAATCTACCATTACTGTCTTGTTTATACTCTTCTATTACTATTGGAGCACCTCTTGCAGTTAATATAAGTACTCATTTCTTCCTTTGCCTAAGGTATTCTGCTGAATAACCATCCTGAAAACCTTTTTTTAATCAAATTCACATGTTCCGTTCTTTCTAATAGCATAGCTATTTGCACTCTACATTTTTAATATAGTTCACTACTCTTTTTTGTATTTATCTGTGAGATCATTAATGTTTAAAGACATTACAGAAAGCATTATATTATTTTTTTTCCAAACATCTTTATATTAAATTTACACATATGACAAAGGCAATCTTACATTTATATAAATGAAAAACATACAAAATGATATCACTTTAGTAACAAACAGTTTACATCACATACACCATTGAAACAACTACAGTTGTAAACATTATACATCACTTATAAACCATCCAGTATCGTCAGTTAAGCATTATATGGCTCATTCAAATTCTGCCTCTTAAACCTCTTTCCTGCTCTGCATATGTTGTTCCCACAATTCCCATTTTTTTCTATGTTTGCTCCTTCCCTTTTCTAAAGATCCCAGTTCAAGTTATTTTATCTCTGTTACTATATTCACTACTTCTAGTAAAGTTGGTCTAGACTTTAATTTCCATTTTCTAGTAATTGCTTTTTTTGGCAGCCACCATAAAAAGACTTAGCAAGGCTTTATTATGTCTAAGCAATTCTGATTCTGTAGCATAATTAAAAAAAAAAATCTCCCCAGTCAGTCCAATCTGCTCATCCAGCATCTCTGACAGACTGCAGGGAATCCCAAAAGTCTGCCAGCTCATCAGACTTCCAAAAACTATTCTCCCAGCTACCTCCTTCTTGCCTGTCACATCTCTAACATTTGCTATCCACCTGAGGAAAAAATTCTTGAGAGATTATTATTCCCACCTTTTAAGTATAACAGCTTTTTTGTTAAATGTCTAGTTTTAGCTTTTGTGTCATACTGTCTGACAGGTTAATCTTTTATACAGTTGTTTCTTGTTATCTCCATATGAACCTACGTCACATCTTGCAAAACATTTTGTTTTACTGAAAACCCTCAAACAAAAATACACACACACACACACACACACACACACACACACACACACACAAAACCAATAACCCCTAAAACCTATTAACTTAATAATAACACACAAAGCTATGTACATCTTCAAATATTGAAGTTTTACCTTCCCAACAGGAACAAATGTTCCAAACTGACAGCTACACACAGACTCAAGCTAACTTAAAAGAAAGGCTATCCGTGCTAAAACGCATGGTATAACTTGTGGTTCTATTAAGTGCTGTCTGGTTTTGTCTTATCTTTATAGCAGTCTCAGCTGGGAAAACACTTGAATGCTTTCAGAAAACATTTTTCCAAGCCATTTCTCTATAGAGACATGAGAACCAGACAAAAAACTAATAAAACAATAAAACAAAGTGAGCGTACGGAACAGAAAAGAATCACTCAATACCACAAAATAACTTAAGCAGTTTCTTTCTATTTAATACAGAACTTCATCAGAATAAAATTCAATAAAAAAAACAGCCCTTTTAAAACAAGGAGTCAATTATTAATTAAAAGGGCTGTTTTTTAATTGAATTTTATTCTGATGAAGTTCTGTATGAAATAGAACGAAAGCGCTTAAATTATTTCATGGTATTGAGTGATTCTTTCCGGTTCCATATGGTCAGATTGTTTTATTGTTTTACCAGATGCATAACTGTTTACCAGAAAAAAGACTTATAATATTCAATATTCTTTTTCATTTACTTGTTTTCCCTTAAACATGGTAATTAGATAAATGGCTTTAACTCGGTCATTCCCCTATGCATGAATGAGAAAAAGCACACTAACTATTATTTTGTCATGCTCTTTTAACCAGATTTTTTTACATTGCAGTGTCTACATTTCTTAAAACTGAACAAGGATAAAGAGAGAAGAAGGGAAAGAGATGCAAAAAGAAAAAAGGAGCACCCACTTTCATTAGTATCCCCATTACACTTGAAAATAACTGAAAAATGTTACTTTATAACATGCAAAGAAAATCATGCACCATTTAAATAGTACTACTAAAAATTTTGTTTTACTTACAGTTAACTTTCTCCCTCCTCTTCCTCTTTCCTAAGTATTTTTCTGAACATTAATGACATGAAGTAGAGCATATGCTTTAGAGTCCTCTACAAGTTTAACAAAGTCCAAAAAAGTCCAATATTTCCAGATTTTCTTGTTCTGCCATGTTTGACAAATATAATTATTGCTTTATAATCCCACATTTGTCAATTTGCACGTTACTGATTTTATTCTCCAAATGTTAATGACATGAAGTAGGGCATACAGTTTAGAGTTCCCTACAAGTTTAATAAATTCCAAGAAAGTACAATATTTCCAGATATTTTTATTCTATTCATGTTCATCTCCTTCTCCCAAGCCCCATCTCTGCTTTACTTCCAACATACTCTCGTTTCTTCTAGTGAACTCTTGTGCTTTTTCCCCCTCTCAAGTATTTTCCATTGAATCCCTGGAAAGGGTTTCACTGGCACAGTCTCTTACCAGAACAACAAGAAGCAGAATCTCCTTCTGTTTCACAGCTCAGCTTTTGTTGGACAAACTTTTGTATTTCTTCCTTAGCATGTACTTCATCAAAAATTATTTTGTTCCTCCAGAGAAAAATATTTTGAAGATAGCTTGGTAAAGCAATTTCAGTCTCACACCTGCTTCTCAAACTTCCCTAAATAATGGGATACATTTACTCTTCTTCTGCTTGGTGTACAAAGAGTAGTCATTCTTCACAAACACTCTGCTGTCTCCAACTGTTAGTATTTTGTCCTTCTGCCACAATTTTGTCAGAATCAGCTCCTTCTGCTGGTGAGATTACATCTTTACTAATAAAGGTCTAGATTGTTTGTCATAGCCAGGTTTAGAGCATATAAATGATGTGCCCTTTCAATTAACAGTTGCTTTTGTGGAATACCAATCCAGTTGCTTATTTGTGCTTTCATAAATTTAATATAGTCTGTTCCTTCCAGCTTCTCTGGTACAGTAGAAAATCTCAGGATATTCCCTACGTGCTTGGTCTTCTAATTCTACTATTTTTTGAAATATCTCTTCTTATGCAGTCCCATATTCAGCCAGTCTTTTCTTTATTTCGACCTCTGAGCTTTGCAGTTTTATCACCTTATATGAATATCTGTTTAAAGTTTCTTCCATTTTTTTCTAGCCTTTTATTATTTTAGTTGGTATACTCCAACAGTGTTTCATTTTTTTTTAGTCAGGTCTATGTCCAGTTGCCTTATACTTTGCTCTAAGTTACTGGAAGTGATGTCTGGAGCTTGCACTGGTTTTTGCTAAATAGCTACAGTACCTTTTACAGTTAGTGTTTTTTCATTGCCTTTTGCAGCTGATTTTCCTTCAGACCCCCCCTCCTTTTTTTTGTTCCTTGCATACAGGCAGTGCACTTACTAGCCGGTTACTGAAATTTACCCAGAAGTCTAGGTTCACTGGCTTTCCTTGCTAAATTTCTGTTTTCACATTGGGAGAGCTAGAATTAAGCTGTTAATGAGCAGCCATCTTGGAAGTCCAACAAAGGGCAAATTATATTCCAGGAATAAAAATTCAGAAGGGGGATACTCCAGGGTGATTCTTTGTCACCACTACTGCTTTGTCTTACCATTTATTCATTATGCTGTTTATATAACAGATTAAGCTTTGGTTATTGTTTAACTCCCAAAAACAAACCTTATTTAAAGACAACCAATCTATTTTTGTGGAGGACTTAAAATTGTACAGCTCAACAGATGAGAATCTGAAAGAACAACAATGAATGGTCAAAACCTTCTAAGATGACATAACAATGACATTTAGTCTTGATAAATGTGCAAAAGCAACATTTATATAAAGAAGGCTACAGCTACAAGAAAATATCAATATGGGATGGGAATGTGATATAAAGAAACTTGAGCAGGAGGTTATGTACAAATCTTTGGGAACAGATGAAGATTCGACAATAAAACATGAACAAATGAGAATAAAGCTTAGTAATGAATACTTAAGAAGATTAAAGCTAATATTGGAAACTGTCTTGGCATCTAGTAATAAAGTCCAAGCTATAAATCAATTTGATCTTCCTATTCTAACTTATAGGTTTAGTGTGATTAACTGGCCCCAAAAAACATTGAATTAGCTGGACATGAAAACAAGAAAAATGTTTCATGCTTTTAAATTACACACACACACACACACACACACACACACACATATATATATATATATATATATATATATATATATATATATATATATATATAAACAGTTCATACCAAGATTATATATCATTCACTCTAAAGGAGATATGGGTCTTTTCAAAACTGACTACATGTATAGATCTGCAGTCACTGAACTGTATACATAATTAAGAATTTCATCAGATTCAAACATAGTGAAAGTTTCAAAGCATGGGGAAAAGAAGCCTAAGATGACAAAAGCATTCCTGAAAAACACTGAGACTGGAAATCAAAACAGAGAAAAATCAGACAGCAACTGAAAGTGCAAAAAAAAAAAAGAGAAGAAATAATATAAAGAAAAAGATAACAGGTTTTGGACATAGCTAAACAAAGTTTTCCTACTGAAATGTTGGTACTCGAAATGCTGAGTGCTGATAAGCCAAAAAACAAAAGACTGAAAGCCCAGGAAAAGAATGAATCCTGAATATTGCTCTTCTCTTTTAAATTTCTGTTTTTGCAGAGGGCAAGTCCCCCATACCCTAAACTTATATATACTAACTCTGAGATCCCCATACCTTGGAGAAATGGGAATATTTTGAAAAATGGCCATCTTGGATATAGTACATGTAAGTCCAATTTTTTGGCCATTTGGTCTCCATGCTTCATTGGGTCCCGACATTTCAAATGGTTACTGTAAAGAAAACCCTGTGCTTGTCATTTGCCTGGGAAGCTAATTTTTTCTCAAATTTGGCTTTAGTAGATTTAATTTCCCATTTTACTTTACTTAAATCGATAAGCATGTTTTTATCATGCTGGGTATAGTATTTCCAAATCTTGGCAATGATTTTTTTTTCCTTTTGTTGTACAACCTGTTTATGTTTGTATTCCACCTGGGAAGATTGTTTTTTGAGGAAGTTCTGGGCTTATTTCTTCTGGTCACAGCTGTGATTATGCATTTATTGACATGGTTTTCAGTGTTTCTATGAACAATTCTGCATAGGCAGCTGTGTTCTCAGGGTTTAGGGAGGGCTTGAAATTTTGACAAATTATTACTTAGCAGTAGGAAATTTCCTTAGAATAGTTCCTAAATGTTACAGGGTTAGCCAGGGTCACAGAACCGATTTTTATTACAAAGATGACTGCTTTGTGGTCTGACCTTGCAAGTGAGGACACTACACGGGGAGGGGGGGGGATGATAGCATTCTCCCATGTTAATGAATACCAGGTTGAGTATCTTTACACCCCTAATGGGCTTATGGACTATCTGGTCTTAGGTATTTGAGTTTACAAAGTCCAAGAATCTCTGGGCCTGTACGTTTGGAATCATCTAAGTATCCCAGTTTATAATGAAATAGTTGAAATCACTCAAGACTATGGTATTGGGATGAATGGTGAGTCCCAGGAAGTCCAAGTATGTGCTATGGATCTCTTGGGTCATACTGGATAGCATATAGCTTTCAAACATAGATATGGTACTTTGCCTGTGGAAATCTGGACATGGGGAAACTCAAGTGCGTCATCCTACTTGACTAATCTTGAGGTGAGCTGTTACAGAGTGAAACACCTCCACCTTTGGTCCCTGCCTATGTAGAAGCTGGCCAAAATGTAGCCCTGTATAGCTGCAGTGCATTCTGTGGCTTTAAACCATGTCTCAGCAACTGCACAGATATCCATTTTCTCCAGAGTGATGAGAGCCTGAAGGAAGTGGAGTTTCTTCTTTAAGCCCCTGGCATTCAGCAGTAACAACTTTAGAAAAGTGCAGACTATCCTTAACAAAGCAACATGGTTAGTTGGCAATATCCAGCAATGCTGGCAAACATTCTACCCCTTTAGAAAGACACCAAAAACAAAGCCAATTATTGAAGTCAATCATCTTTTGTTCACATTGTGGCATCATCTTTGGTGAAGGTAGAATGCTTCTCATTGCTAGGCACACACCAGCCTGGGACTCATAGTCTGACTCTGATTTTCGCCTTATTCAACCTGGGGAGGGGAATATCTGTATGTCTGAAATGGAGTCTGCTGTGACTAAAATATTGGTAGTGTATTGGCTTGCCGTATGGGGTTTGTAGCTGAGGCTCCAAGGGGTGTTATTGTATGTGTTTCGCTGGGTGTTGTTTTGGTGAAGTGCTTTTGGGGTTGCTGGGGGTTATTTTTGTAGGGTGAATGTCTAGGATGTCTTTGGGGTTTAGGAAGGTTGCTTTTAAATGCCTCAGCATATGTTGGTCTATATGTTGAGCCAGTACAATGTGATGTGGGTGTAATACTTGCATTACTGACAACCTGAATGTTATTTTGAATGCTTACGATCAAAGGAAGTTACTAGGCTATTGGTCCTGAGGCCCATAATCCTAGTCAAGAGTTTAGCCCATACATAGTCTTTCTAGCAGGGACATGGGTGGAATCCCAGGGATTCATTTTCTGTTCCCATCCAGTTATCCAGGTTGTGCTTAAAAAGGGGTAAAGAGGTACTCTGATGTGGACAGGGAGTCTAGTCCATACATGAGGGAGTCTCTCGGACACAGAGCTGACCCTCCAACAAGTCCTATTGATGTGCGGGTTACTCAAGTGGAGCTTGACTTGCGGATATGCAGCAGTCCTATCAAGGCGGGGTCTGATATTGCCTTATATGCCAGACAGAGGTCACCTCTGAGGAATCTGTATGAAACAGAGTAGAGAGATAGGGCTTTTAGCCTATATGTGTATGTTAGATTTTTGAGGCCCTGGATTCTCCTGCTGAGGAACCTCTGTGGTTTCTCCAGCTACTGTATGTGCTTTGTGAGGTACATGCTGAATGGGGCATTGTACTTAATAATGGGCCTTATAAGGGAAGAATACATGGATGTTATGACCTCCTTGTCCCTGGATGAGATACTCTTACTTATGCGGCTTTTGTGAGAGTGTCTTGCCTCCAGTGACACTATGTAATTACAATTCTCACATACTGTATTCATTTCTCTAAAGATTAGTTAGTTGTCAGTGAACATGAAACAATTCCTATGTTGTCTTAGGATACCCATATCTGTCAAGGTAGTGGTGGAGAAATGGGGAAAGTGCCCATCCATGGTGTCAGGTCTTGTTTAAGTGGGCTACAAAGAGATGGTGCAGCAGGGGTTTATAGCAGGCTAACTTGGGTGCCGTAAGCATAGAAACTACAGCCAGGCAAATTATAACTGCATTCATGCAGAAATGTTATTCAGCATGCAAACAAGTTGCTCTTTGTGGAACTGAGTACTTGGTAAAGTTATGGAGAAAGTTTAGCTTCTATGTGCCTCTTTCTGTACAAGGCACTGCTAAAAGCCATTGTGTGACAAGCAGCAGAATTTATGAACTTAAAGAAAAGTGAGTAAACCAACTAAAAAGCACTTTGGCCAATTAAAAAGCACTCTGGCCAATAAAACAATCTCATTTTAAACCTCTCTGTGTGCTTCCTAAATTAGACAGACCATGCAACCTTTCTACTGCCACTAGAACTGCAGTCCTTCTTAATGTTAAAATACATTTTAGTTAGCCTAAAGGGAAAAGGTACCAGAAACAAATCAAGCAACTAGCTACAAGTAATTGTAAGGCAAGTCTAAGGCAGACAAGCCAGCAATGAGGAACACATAGAGGAGATTTCAAAGCATATTAGCAGCAGCTAGACCAAGGAAACGCAAATACACTTTACCCTAATGAAATGCAGAAAAATGCAATAAATAATTTGAGAAAACTGTAGCACTCTTCAGAAATATAATGTCCATCTTCTTTTTCTCTCACCAGGAGCAAAATCGAATCACTAACTCCAAGCTGATTCCAGAAAACCAGCTCCCAGTCTCTTCAGTGATTGGTAGTCTAGTCCCAGATGCTACACATTTCAAAAGTAAGCTAGAGAGAAGGGAGCAACACTCCGAATACTGTGGTGGCACTAACTCAGTAGGGTGATATGAAACGGGGGCTAACACAGACTTTAAGACTCTAAGGGGGGCCTTCCCTGTTTGTCATTCAGTACACATTAGAATGAGGAAATTAGATTAGATGGGAAGGAGTTTCTACAGCTAAATTTACAGTAGGGGTGGGCAACTAACAAGCCATCAACTTTAAAAAGCACAGCAGGAACTGTTCTACAGAAATTTTCAGGCCTACATATTTTTCAACACAGGAAATAAAAGTAGTGAATAAAATGCATAAACAAAACAGGTACTGCAGAAGGCAGCTCTAAATGGCTATAAAATTAAGTGCAGAAAGAAGTGAAATAAAATTATTTATCTGCCTTCTTTTCTTATTTTAAAACTCCAACAGACAGTCAAACATTAATTGCTTGCAAATGTAGCCCAAGTATTATTAGAAGACCAGGCCAAAATAAACTTTCTGTGTACTACATACCAGTATTTGAGGAAGCAAATTAATCAATGTAAAACAAATTAAACCTATTAAAAGTTACCCTGCATCAGGGGTATATCAAGCTGTCATCTAGATGCACATTTAAATCACAGACTGCCCCAAAACACAGTGCTACAGATTTATCAAAACAGGAAATAAAAGCAGTAAATAAATTGCATCAACATAAAAGGCACTGCAGAAGGCAGCTCTAAATGGCTATTAAATTAGGTGCAGATACAAAGAAAGAAAATAAAATTACTTCCCTGTCTTCTTTTCTGATTTTAAAACTCTAGCAAAGAGCGAAACACTGATTGAATGAAAATGTAGCCCAAGTGTTATTAGAAGACCAGGTCACGCTAAACTTGTATGTATTAAATAGTCAAAGCAGCAACATAACCAGTGAAAAACAAATGAAATATGAAGCCCAAGTATCAAAACTTTCTGCCAGATCAGGAATATATCAAGGTCTCACCTAGATACATGCTCAAATTAAAGACTGCCCCAAAACACAGGCATAGCGCTTTCACAGTACAAGACTGCTTCATCAGGCAATATCCCATTAAACCAGGCCTCTTTTAAAAAGAATTCAACCTGTGATGCCTGTGCCCTGGCCCAACAATCAAGGAGCCTCAATCCTCACCACTAACACCAGTGAGGGGCGTCCATATAGGGAAAGAATAATAAATACAAAAACAGTAAAGTACAATTTCCTTAAGAGCACACAGAGATCACAGTTAGTCTGGGGCCAGTTCCTCCCTTTCTCTTCAGGTCGCTAATAAGACTCTGCACTGGCACAGCTATAGGGTCCAGATCTCAGCCTAGTGGGCAAGCTAAAACCTCCAGCACCCTCTCTGTCCAACCAGTGCTTCGTGTCCCTGCCCAAGTAGCTGACACACACACACACTTTGAGATAAGAGTTTATACAACCACACAGACACTCCTGGGGAAGGCTGGCAAAGGTTCTCCAGCTATGCCCCTTTTACCCAGACTATACAGTAGAAATCACTGCCACCACCCAGCTAATATTTATCAGCTACTCAAAGGCCCTTATGAAAGGGTGTCCAATTATACTGTGCAATATTATTATCCAAATGGTAAGTGCAACTAAATAGTCAAGACTTATTTGGAGTGACTTGGTACAGTATCACTATATACATGCAATGTATTCTTATAGCTTAAATTATCTCTACACAAAACAGCCACAGTTGAAAGGTTTAAAAATATTAAATAATAAATAAAAAACACAAGACAATACTTCTTAATACACAGTGCTAGTCAAGAGTTCAGAGATCACAGAGAAATACTTAAAATAATACAGTGGAAAAATTCTGACATTAACAGAGAAAAACACTTGGTCTAATCTTCCTAATTCCTAGCTATATCTAAGAGAAAACACAGTTCTAAAATCCTACTTACATACAGACATAGGCAGAGTGGTGAGTTGGATGTTCTCAAGACAAATGCTCAAATGCTATCCTTCTTTCTGTCCTTAAATTGATAACATAGTACCACTGATTAATTTCAGATTATATCATTTCTTTCTGGTTCCCAGGCTAACAGACTCTCAGAGGTTAATAGCCCTTTTGATCTTGCAGCTGGTCAGGAAGCAGAGCAATAAAAGAAATTACACATGCAAATTATAGCCATTAACTCTGGTCTCAAAACAATAGGCAGAATGCCTTTATCTAGACATCTTGGCTCTGACGTTTGACATCAAAGAATTGATTTATCAGCTTTGTTACAGCAGAGTGCACTGTTGTTACATTTTTGCAGTTCCACATTTAACACCATTTTTCCCATTTAAGAGAACAAGCCTGTGGCTTATATTAATATTTACAAATGTCAGAATTATCTACAAAATGTTTCTATTTGGCTAAGTTGGCAACCTTCACCTGTCTTCACACAACCAATAAAAACCCTAGTACAGTTATTCAATTTGTGGGTGATGTCACTGCATCTCTTTCTAAAAATAAAAGAATAACAAAAGCATAGAACATACACATACATGATGCAATATAAATACATATCCCTATCTAAAACTACAAAGCAAGCTTTTTATATACACACCAAATAATAGACATATATACAAAACATATATATAAAATATGCATAAATATGTATAAAAGTATATGCATAAAATGTATAAAAACATATATGAAAGTAGGATGTAAAACAACAGTCACACCAAAAAAATACACATATACATTTGAGAATATGAAAATATATTATATATAACTTATTTGGGCAGGGGTCTATTCTTAAGCACTGGCTTTATACAGATCATAATTCTTTTTTAAAAGAGCAACAAAAACCAAAGCAGAATAGTAGTTGAAATGCAGAAATAGGCAGCTAATCACAACGTCACTCTGCAATTCTGGCTGAATGATTCAAAAGACAATAAAGACTCCCTTTAAAATATAAAAGCAGTTTAATTCTCACTTAGAATTTGGAATTAGTGCTTTCATCTTGTTTAACAGGATTTCTTCAGATTCAATTAGACATACAAGAAGACCAACTTCCTTTTATAATTTTTTAAAAGAGGCCTGGTTTTAATGGGATATTGTCTGATGAAGCAGTCTTGAAGTACTGTGAAAGCACTAACATAATAAACATTTTTTTCTCTTTGATGGAAGGTTTGGACTGATTTTTCATGCACTTGATCTGCCGTGGATTGGTTCAGTATTTTTCTTTCTTCTTTATGTATATAAGAAGAATGACATGGTGCCAGAAGTGGGATCCTGAATTACAGCCATGAGGCAACTGGTTAATGTTGGAGGAATATACAGGAGTGTAACATCCCTACTGCTCAAACGACTTGCAAAACAGGTCAGAAGCAATTCCAGGTACTAAGACTTGCTTAAATGATTTATTTCACTACTATTATAAAACAAAATGCTCAGAATGCTCAAAATGAATTTCTTATCAATGAAATGTCTAAAACTGCACCATATTAAATAAAACATTCAAAATAATTACGAAAACGTTTGAAACAATATCTGAATCACAAAATGTGAGAGAAAAGGGAAAACAATCACATTTTTTCACTATATGCTTTTTCACATTAACTAAAGCTATTCAAAGTATCCAAAGTGTGCAAAGTGTTTGCAAGTATGTGCAGTATTACAGTGCAGTTATTTCGCAAAGTACAGTTATTTCAAAGCATATTTTGCAAAGTACAGTATTTCGAAGAGCTTATTGTGCATTTGAATATTATTACAAGTACCTGGTGTGTATGTATGTTCATACATAATTACAAGAGCCATTGTGCATTGTGTTTTGCTATACTTTGTGGGTATGGCAGAAGAATTTTGCAGACCCGCACCGCTTGTGTTTGATAACAACATTGCGGAAAATTGGAGAGTGTTTGAGCAGGAATATGATATTTTCATACAGGCTGCTTTTTTTGACAAAGATGCATGTACTAGAGTATTTATTCTGCTTAATTTAGCTGGTTAAGAAGCCATTGAAAGGGAACATTCATTTGTGTATGCCCCAACTGTATATGCAAGAGAGGGGGAAGACCAGCATATTGTGGTACTGGCTGAAAGAAGGGAAGACCCTGAGTGCTTAAAATGTATATTTAGAGAGATGTGTAACACATAAACAAATATTACAATGGAGAGGCAGTTATTTTATACAAGCGATCAAAAGCCTGGTGAAACCTTTGCTGCATATGCAACTGACTTAAGAAATAAAGCTAAAACATGCAGATTTTGTGATTCGAGAGATGAGTTGATAAAGGACAAGCTTGTGTATGGTATTATCAATGACACTGTGAGAAAGATTTTGCTTTGAGACAGTGATTTAACTTTGAATAAGGCCATTGAGATTTGTCAGATATATGAGCTTACAGGAAAGCACACAAGTATGCTTACAAATGAGAATAATTGTGGAAAGCACAGTAACAAAGCTCATATAGTCAGTATGTATAATGTGGTTAAACGAAACAGGCCCAAGCACATGGCAACTACTGCAGGATCTGTAGTAGTCCCTGGGAAACCTTTCTAGCAAGTTCTAAGTCAATCTCTGCAAAACAAACATGCTCAGTGCAGCACAGGGGTGAGTCAGCAAAATTGAAAGGGCTCATGATTGCATCCACCTCTAGCACCATTCTTAAACTAACAGTTAGCTGCATTACCAAACTTTATTGTTAGTTGTCGTAATTGTGGCAATAATCATGAACATAAAAGAGAAGAGTGCTTAGCTTTTGGCCAGCAGTGTTATTCTTGCAATAAACTGAATCATTTCAAAAGAGGGCATTCCAAGAGGCAAGTTGATTATTAGAACGCTGCAAACCTACTTATGTTGATGGTGTGTCTGTGCTTAGTGAAACAGTTAATATAGTAGATTTGTGGGCAAAGAATGAGATATTTTGTACTGTTTGGATTAATGAGACCCCCCTAGAGCTCAAAGTAGATACTGGATCAAAGTGCAATGTTATGTCAGCAGAGACATTTGCTAGAATAAGAGCTGCAGAACATCTTGATTTGACAAAGTGTGCGAAGCTTGTAGCTTATGGTGGTGAAGAGATTCAAACCGAAGGCTTAGTAGTGCTTTCATGTTACTCTGCTGGGAACAGATATGACTTGCAGTTTTACATAGTTAAGAGACACCTGCAATCATTATTAGGCCTCAGAGACAGTTTGAAACTAGGATTGCTTTCACTTAATAAACAAGTTCACCATGTAAGCTTGCATAACAACAGCTCAGATTTCGCCCAAAACTATTTTTTCCGAGTATGCTGATATTTTTGAAACAAGCTAGGCAAGCTACCAGTTGTGTACTCTGTGATATTAGACCCAGAGGTCAGCTCAGTTATCAGACCAGCACGGAAAGTTCCAGTAGCTATGCAGAATGGATTTAAAGTTGAGTTAGACAGAATGGAGCAGCTTGGAGTAATTTGTCCAGTAGAACAACCAACTGAATGGGTATCTTCCATGGTAGTAGCTCACAAGTAAAGCTCGATGATAGCAGAATATGTATTGATCCAAAAGTTTTGAATAAAGCATTAAAAAGACCTCATCATCCAAAGTGCACAGTCAAAGAGGTTGTTGCCCTCATGCCAAATGTCACAGTTTTTTCTGTCCTAGATGCAAAGGGTTCATTTTGGCAAATTTTGCTTGACCGAAAATCTTCATTATTGACCACTTTTAGTACACCATTTGGAAGATACAGACTTCTGAGAATGCCATTTGGAAGAAATTCTGCCAGTGAAGTCTTCCAGTGTGCAATGAAACAAAAATTTTCAGGCTATCCGTGTGCTATTATACTGTAGTAGATGATATTCTAGTAGGAGGTAACAGTGAAGCCGAACATGATATAAACCTCAAGAAAGTTCTGGAAAGAGCACGTGAAGTGAATCTTAAGCTCAATCCTCAGAAGTGCAAATTCAGGGTATGAGAAGTTACTTATGTTGGTCACTTATTTACCAGTTCAGGCCTAAGACCAGATCCTTGTAAGCAAACAGACATTCTTGAGATGCCAGCTCCAGACAATGTTCAAGCTCTACAATGTTTTCTTGGCATGGTCAACTATCTAAGCAAGATCATTCCAGATTTAAGCCATCTTTCAGCACTGCTACAAGAACTTGACGCACAAAGATGTTATTTGGTCATGGTCAGAACAGTACCAAAGAGTATTTGATGTCTTGAAACAAAAAATTACTAGTCCACCAACTCTCAGCTACTATGATGTTCACAAACCAGTTACTCTGTCCTGTGATGCTTTTAAGTTTGGTCTAGGTGCAGTCATTCTTCAAGAAGGTAGATCAGTCACCTATGCTTTGAGAATTCTTACCCAGACTGAGATGCAGTATGCCCAGATTGACAAAGAACTTTTGGCTATTGGGTTTTCATGTTCGAATTTCCAGGATTATATTTATGGCCGCCCTATCCAGATCAAAATGGATCACCAACCTTTGGTCACTATTTTGAGAAAGCCTAAGCATTCAGCCAGATTGCAATGTATGATGCTCAAATTGCAGAATACAATTTTTACAATCTTGTCTACACAAAAAGCAAACTTCTCTATCTTGCTGACATCTTATCCAGATCACCCAGAAAAAACAGTGAACAGCATAACAACGAGCAACTTGATTTTGTAATCATGGAAATGAAAAGTTTTTCTTCCACTTGTCTTGATAAGCACATACAGCTTCAGATCCAATTCTCCAGAAGCTAAACCTCTTTATCAGTCGAAAATGGCCTTCCAAGCAATCTTGTTTACCAGTAGAAGTGCAACCATATTTTCCTACAGAGATGAGATTTTGTCAGACAATGGTATCATCTTGAAAGGTCATAAAATGATTGTTCCAAAATACAACGAGAATACATTAAGATTTTGCATTGTGGCTACCCAGGAACTGATTCTACCAAAAGAAGGGTGCGAGATTGAATATTTTGGCCTTCTATGTCAAGAGATATTGAGAAAGTACTTTCATGTTGTTCAGTATGCAATAGTACAAAGCTGCATCAACAGAGAGAACCACTTCAGCTAAGCCAGATTCCTGAACTACCTTAGTCAACAGTAGCCACAGATATCTTTGAGTGGAATGGTCAGCATTATTTGGTGTTAGTAGACTCTTATTTAAATTGGTTCAAGATTGACCTACTTTCCAACCTAACTTCCATTACTGTAATTACTAAGTTGAAATGCCATTTTTCAGTCCATGGTAGTCCGTACAAGGTTATTTCTGACAATGGTGCACAGTTTACCAGTCACCAGTTCAAGAAATATGCAGAAGAGTTGGACCTTGTTCATATTACGAGTAGTCCTGAATAACCCCAGTCAAATGGTTTGGCTAAACGTACAGTTCAAAGTGCAAAACAATTGTTAGAGAAGTCCAGACATGACAATACCAATGGTTTCCTCAACTTGTTGAAGCTCAGAACCATTCTTCGTGATAATCAACTAAGCTCACCTGCAACAACGTCTTATGTTGAGACCAACCAGAACTACCTTACCTATGAGCAGTAATCTATTGGTTCCAAGTTCTAAAAAACAAGAAAGCGGTGAGAGCCCAACTATTGAGAAAGCATTTGTTCCAGAAATTTTCATATGACAGATTCAACAAATCACTTTGTTCTTTACAAAAAGTTGAGATAATGAGGAATGCAGGTGTCAAAAGGTTTTCATCTCATTGGATTTGTGAAAGATTTATGTCAACAGCCTCGTTCGTACATTGTGGAATCACAAGGAGTGGAATTCAGATGAAATCAGAAGCATTTGTTACCAGTATCTGAAATGATGTTACAGTATCCTGCATGTGACAAAGACTCTATGTCTCAGAGCAACTCCAATGTTAAATTACCAGAGAACATTTTGCCAGAAATCCCTGTTCTTGAAAAAATCCCTGAGAGTCCCCAAGCAGAACAATCACCAATGACAGTCCCTGTTGCTAAACCTAGTCCTAATCACTATGTCACAAGATCAGGTCGCATCTCAAAACCTTGTTCTATATACACAGCAATGTGGACATAACTGTTTTCTTTTTTCATTATTGGTTGTATAATGCATGCCTATTGCAATACTATTCACTAATGTAAGATAGCTCGGTAATGAGGGAGGATGAAGATCAATATGTGTGTACGTCTTTAAAAAGCTTATCAGTGAGTAAGCACATGGCTATATCCAATGAGCACGTGTGAGATGTGAGTGCCATTTTGAGTGAGCAGCCAGAGTGTAAGCATGCATTGCTAGTTACTAGTCAGTCAGTTAGTTAGATAGTTCAAGTTCAGTGTTCTTACTATCCATCCTGATGTGTTTGTACATAAAACAATACTTATATGAACTCCTGGGCCTCACGTCTTCTTTATGTATATAAGAAGTATGACAATAACCTTTTGTTTCTTTTCACAGGTTCTATGTGCAGCGACATTTTAGAATAGTTATATTTAGTCAGGTCTTCATTACAAAGTAAATATTTAAGCAAATAAAAAACAGAAACTTTTCCTTCAGTGTTTCCCCAGTCATTTGCATGTAATGATTTCCAGATGTGGGCAAATGTGCCAAATGTTGTTGCAGATGTTCATCGTATTTCACTGTTGCAGTCATTACAATTGGGTTATCCTGCTGGAAGGCTGCAGTCGGCCTGAGTTCCAAAGTCTAGGTCCAGCATCGGTTGCTGTCGCCTCTTCCCTGATGTCAGTGCGCCAGGGGTATATAAGATGCAGCCGATGCCATTTTCTTCAGTCTTTCTTGCCACGCGGTGCCCGAAGCAAAAGCAGTTCACAAGTGCCGGTCAGCCGACTCCTGAAGTTTTCAAATTCAAATTTCAGATCCGAAGTCTTTATTAAAGCTAAGTATGTGGTGGTGGTGCTGCGGTAACGTTGTCGCCTCACAGTTAGACGTTGCCCGCTCGATTCTCAGTTAGAGCGTCTTCTGTGCGGCGACATGCATGAACGGGCATTCCTTATTGAAGGTTGTGCATTAGGCCCTGCAAGCCAGCACATAAAACTCTACTGCCAATCATTAGCGGACCGGAGTTCCGCTGTGGCGACCCCTAACCGGGAAAAGCCGAAAGACACAAACAAACAAACAAACCCCGTTGGGGAAACTTTTTTCTTGCTCCAGACCGATTTCAGAAAAAGTTAATAACTTTATTTCTTGTGGGAAGCAAATACCTCATAAGGATTTTCATTCTTACTGTATTCCTTGTCAAGGCCCTGACCATAACGTTGCTAGTTGTCAGTTTTGTGCTAGATTTAACCAATGCACTATTAAGCGTCGGTACGATTTTGCATTTCATTATTTTGGCAGAAGATTTAATTATATAATGCCTTCGGATCAGCTGACTACTGGAGTTTACAAAAAACGAAAAGAAAAAGAAAAGGACAGGCATCCGAGATCCAAAACCGACGACGAGGCTTCTTCTAGGCCTGTCTCCGGTTCGCCTGTTCTCAGTGAGGCACTTTCGCAGCCCCT
Organism: Protopterus annectens; assembly: GCF_019279795.1. NCBI lineage: Eukaryota > Metazoa > Chordata > Ceratodontiformes > Protopteridae > Protopterus > Protopterus annectens. The sequence continues at coordinate 24,517,110 of NC_056728.1, read as the reverse complement.
GACGCCCGCTACCTCAGAGCCACAGGCCGCTTCCGACTCCCACGTGGAGCCGACTGGGCCTCTGGAAACTCAAGGTATTGGACACTCGGAAACTATTCCCTCAGATGGGTCCGGAGCCGCTGAGCAGGCATCGGTTTCCGAGGGTGTTTTCAGGCCTACACAGTTATATGTGAAACCTACTTCAGCTACAAAGACAAAGACTAAAGCAGCTCTAAAGACATAGAAACAAGTACAGCATTCACCTGGACAGGCCTCCATGCCTAAAAAACAGATGCTTAAAATGGCCGAAGACCTTATTACTTTGATCAGGGGTTCCCATCCCCCCCCTGAAAAGAGGCCTAGGCAAGAGTTAGAATATGACTCTACAGACCAGGTTTCCATTTCCTCTGATTCCTCCTCTGAACAGGATTACTCTATTCCTCCCTATGAGGATTCTGATGCTGAAGAATCTATCCCTTCAGCCTCTCCTCTTGAGGATTATTCTTTTGGGGAAACACTGCATGCTATGAGGGAGCATTTCCACTGGGAGAGCCAAGATTACTCAGAATCCAAGAAAAGGCTCAGAGATTTCCTTTTATTGCCCCAGCACAGGCCCCTTGCCATCCTGCCTGTTTTGGACATTGTAGATGATGTATTTACAGAGTCCAGTTTTTCTCCAGACTCTTTACCACCAGCCCCTGTTAAGCCAGACAGATACTACAGGGTTCCTGATTCACATACATTTCTCTATAAGAACCCTGCAGCTGACCCAGAAACCATCTCTCAGGGTCCCAAAGGGGTCAAGGCTTCTACTGCAAAAAACCCTATCCCCTCTGATAGGGATTCTAGGGCCCTAGACAGATGGGGCAAAAAGATTTATACCTCTGCTACCTTGGCTGTAAAAGCTTTAAATTGCCAATTTCATATGCTTAAGTATCAGCAATATCGTATATCTTTGCTTAAACAGAAAATGCCAGCAAATACAGAATGTGCAGACAATAAAGAAATGCAGGATTTATTGCATGCAGCTGAACAAGTTGGAAAGCATACTTTACAATGTGGTTTTGATTCTCTTGAGGCCTCCTGCAGGGCCGCTGTTACAGGTTCTGTCATTAGGAGGCATGCTTGGTTAAAAGAACAAAATTTGCCGGATCATGTTAAAGCAAAACTATTAGACGCTCCTTTACAGCATGATACTTTATTTGGTGCTAAAGCATAAGAGGTGTTGAAGAAAATGGAGGACAAAGCTAAATCTATGCAAACAGTCAAGGATTTCTTGCAGGTACAGCCTCCCAGATTTAGCAGGAACTGGCCTACAAAAAAATGGTCTTTTCCAGTGTCAGATAGACCACAAAGGGGCAGATACAGACACCCCAGAGGCAGATCACAGCCCCAAGGCTCATACAGGCCTAAACAATGGGGTGCTTCTACCTCCAAGAGTGGAGAAGAAAAATCACAGCCATACAGGAAACAGTCTCAATGACTTTCCACTTCCAGCACTAAGCACTTACCTTTTGGCAGCCCCTTTGGGGGGAAAGCTAGCACTTTTTTCACAAAATTGGCACATGATCACCCAGGACAAATGGGTTCTAAATATAGTTTCACAAGGCTACAGGTTCCACTTTCACACCCTGCCAAGGCAAAACGGTATGCCAGACCTGCCACGCAATCAATGGGCAGAGGCACAAAAAAAAGTTTCATCCCTCATGGACATGAGGGCCATTCAACAAGTACCAGAACAAGAGCAGGGTCACGGATTCTATTCAAGACTGTTCTTGGCACTCAGAAAAGACAAAGCCTGGAGACCAATACTGGACCTATCTATTCTAAACACATATCTGGATATTCCAAAATTCAAAATGTTGACTCTACAGCAGCTTCTGCCCATGTTGGGCAAGAAGGCTTGGCTTGTGACTTTAGATCTAAAAGAGGCATACCTGCATGTCCCAATCAGACAAACATGCAGAAGATACCTCAGATTCAAAGCTGGCTCAAAGCACTACCAATTCTCTGCACTGCCCCTTGGCTTATCTACTGCACCCAGGGTCTTCACAAAGTGCCTGGGACCAGTAATTGCATTTTGCAGACAAGGAGGAATACAAATATATCCTTACTTGGATGACTGCCTTATTCAAGCGGAGAACAAGGACATTCTACTACAGCATCTGGCATTTGTAAAAAGATTACTGACAAGTCTAGGGTACACAGTAAACGAGAAGAAATCAAAACTCTTACCCTCTCAAGAGATAATATTCTTGGGTGCAAGCTTAAATACAACTGCCCAGATGGCTTATCTCACGCCAGACAAACACAGACAACTGACTACTTATTTCAAAATGTTGGCAACAAAGACCCAGTTATCTGCAAGAAAAATTCTGCAGACCTTGAGTTTCATGGCATCCTGCATTCTGCTAATTCCATATGCAGGACTGCATATGAGTAAACTTCAATGGTATCTAAAAAGTGTTTGGACTCAACATTGCCACAGCCTGGAAACAATAATTACCCTCATTCCCTGCCTGCGACAGGAGTTTCGATGGTGGGCAAAAGCCTGTCACCACAACACAGGACAGCCATTCACCTTACCCACAGCCAGGCAGACATTGACAACAGATGCATCAGATTACGCCTGGGGGGCCCATATGGTGGGAAGATGTATTCAGGGCACATGGTCCGCAAGTCAAATGCATCTACATATCAATCAAAAAAAGATGTTAGCTGTTCAGAATGCCCTAACAGCCTTCAAGGATCAACTTTGTTCAGGACAACTACTAATAAAGACAGACAATACTACAGTCATTTGGTACATAAACAAGCAGGGAGGCATACATTCCTACCCCCTCTGCAGGCTAGCCATGAACTTGTGGCACACAGCATTGACTTACCAAGTACATCTGCAAGCTCAATTCCTGCCAGGAAGGAAAATACTCTGGCAGACGAACTAAGCAGAAACCTAATGGATCCCCACGAGTGGAAATTAGATCCACAAGTCTTCAGCATGATAACAAGGACCTGGGGATGCCCGGACATAGACCTATTTGCCTCCCCTCACAACTACCAACTACAAAGATTCTGCACAAAGACTTATCACAAGCAAGCATGGAAAGTGGATGCTTTATCCTTCAGCTGGAAAAATCTGACAGTATATAACTTTCCTCCTCTGCCTCTCCTTCCCAAGGTACTCCTCAAGGTCAGACAAGAGAAACCAAAAATTATACTGATTGCCCCAGACTGGCCCCGTCAGCACTGGTACCCAATCCTAAACAGCTTGTCTCACTGCCCAGCCTGGACATTACCTCAAATTCCTCACTTATTGACCCAACAAGACAGTCAGATACTGCACAGCCAACTCAAAACCTTAAACCTGGCGGCATGGCAGATAACATAGCCTCTCAACACACACCTCTCTCTAAAGCAGTGATGGATGTTATTTTGGAGGCCAGGAGGCCTAGCACCAGAAAATCTTATGCAGACAAATGGAAGAGATTTTGTGCTTGGAACCAAGCACAAGGTATTGACACGATTGTTCCAAATATTCCTCAGATTTTGCAGTACTTAACTGAGATGCTGGATAAACGCCTTTCCTTTTCATCAATTAAAATTCATGCCTCTGCCATTTCAGCTCATTACAATACAGAACCACCTATTTTTTCTCATCCGTTACTGAGGCAGTTCCTCAGAGGGGCCAAAAACACAAGACCTCCAAGGAGAGCACCAATACCTGCATGGGATCTCAACTATGTCTTGGAAAAACTCACACTGCCTCCATTTGAGCCAGCCTCTGCAGATGACATAAAATTCTTATCCTGGAAAACAGCTCTGCTCCTAGGAATAACCTCCGCTAGAAGAGTCTCAGAGTTACAGGCACTCATGGCTGTGGAACCTTTTATCATTTTCCATCCTGACAGGGTTTTGCTGAGGGCAAACCCTACATTTATGCCTAAGGTAGTGTCCAATGTGGCCCTTAATCAAACAATTCATTTGTCCACTTTTTATCCAAACCCACAAAATAAGGGTGAGAGAATTCTGCATTCTTTGGACATTCACAGACAGCTACACTTCTACTTGGACAGAACTAAAGCTTTCAGAAAGACTGATCAACTTCTAGTGGCATATGCTTCAGCATCACAAGGAAAGCCTATCTCAAAACAGATTATTTCAAAGTGGATAGGCCATTGCATTCGTTTCTGCTATTCACAGCATGGCAAATCAGTGCCTAAGGGCATTAGGCCACGTTCAACCAGAGCAGCAGCCACTTCAGCAGCAGCTTTCCTCAGAGGAGTACCAACCAAAGGCATTTTAGAGGCTGCAACTTGGAGTTCAGTGCATACATTTACAAAGCACTATCACTTACCTCTCTACTCTAAATCCAGGGCAGGCTTTGCCACTGCAGTTCTGCAGGGCCTTATAGCCTCTCCTAATCCTATTTAGCTCCAGCCTCCCAACCTTAGCTTTGGGATTCAACCCAATTGTAATGACTGCAACAGTGAGACACGATGAACATAGTACAGTTGTGTACCTACCATAAATGTAGATGTTTGAGTGTATTCACTGTTGTAGTCCAGGTTACCCTCCCACCATCCCCCTTTTTTCTTGGCTGGGACCTATCTGTACTTTTCTACTCTATACAACCTATGTGGTGTATTTGCTTGTAGATTATGGAAAAGTTGTTTTCTGTGCATGCATGCTTATTGGCATAATTTAGCCTATCATTTTAAGTGTACCTGACATCTGGGGCAGGAAAAACTGAAGAAAATGGCGTCAGCTGCATCTTATATACCTCCTTGTGCACTGACATCAGGGAAGAGGCGACAGCAACCGACGCCGGACCTAGACTTTGGAACTCAGGCCGACTGCGGGTAGCCTGCCAGCAGGATAACCCAATTGTAATGACTGCAACAGTGAATACACTCCAACATCTACATTTATGGTAGGTACACAACTGTACTTTATAAATCACCAGTAACTTTTCATTAGTTTCAAAGAAAGTTAATCTCATGATATGTTAGTCTCATAAATGTTAAATGTGACATTACACGATGTTAAATTTAATTCCTCACACATCAACAGAGTTACACTGAGGATCTTTATTTAGTGCTAATGTTATCCTGTCTTAATGATAAGACTTCAGTTGCCGAGTATAAAAAGTATAATCAGAACCAGGGAAAATGTGTACTTTATAAAACCTAGTATGTTCTAATATTTTAACACTGTTTGTTCATTAAATTGTACAAAGATTATATATTTTTTTTACTTCAACCTCCGTGTTACTGAAGCCAGCACTTTCATTGTTTTGGACTCTTCAGTGTTGTTGACGCATTTTCTCTGCTTGAGCTGCCTTTTCTTGTTTATTTTTTTAATGCTTATGTTTTCTGATGGGCAAGAATGCTCAATGACTGCCATCACATAAAACTGGCAATGAACAGCAAAATGAGAAGACATTGCAATGGCTAATAGATGCAGTGAGAGTAAAAAGAAAGGTTTCACTGTGCTCAAACATTTTTGGGAAAAAGAAGAGAGAAGAGAAGGAAATGCAAACATATGATGAGACCTGGCTGTAGGCATGAAAGAAAAAGTCAACACAAATTTGACCTAGCGTTAATGGAAGTGAATATAAAATGAAAAGCATGTATTTGGTTTCTATAGTGGCAATCAAACCTTTAGAAGTAGGAACTTCAGAAAGGGGTGAAAATGTCACAAATGGATTTGAAGGAGAGGGCAGCATTATTCATTGATCTAGGAAGGAAATGAGGTTTTGCTGCTGGGATGCAACATTACTGTTACTAGCAACTATATCTGAGAAGAGTGATGCTAAAATGTAACATAGAGCTAGGAGAAAGAACTGGGTCCCATGGATGACATCCAAGAGTAGTGAGTGGGTGGGGTCCCATGGGTGACATCCAAGAGTGGTAAGTGAGCAAGGTCCCGGTGGTGGCAACCAAGAATGAGGAGTGAACTGGAACATTTACAAGAGAGTCCCATCGGCGCCTATTTCAGTTCGGCAAAGATGGCCAAGGCTATGCGGTACTAAAGTTTCATTCATCTCCCCAGTCCTGTGTTTGAGCCCATCTGTCTCAGCTTACAAACACTAGGACTCTTAAGCAAGTCATTTAACCAAAAGAATTATCCAGGCAATGCTTGAAGATCATCTCTGAAAGAAGGTACTTGTGTTTAGTGGGATAACCTGAATATGCAAAATAAATAATAAAAAAAAAATGACCTCTTGTAAGGCTGAAGGCCAGTAACTATAGTCATAGCAAACCTTGCATATCATGCCATCTCACAATGAAGGAAAAGACAATCCTTTATTCAAAGTTATGAAGTGACTGTATTCATTAATAAAGGAAAACTTTGTAAAGTTTATAGGTAGCCATATTTTGTAAACTATCAGACAGGATGAGACCCTTACAAAAATCACCTTGATCAGATAAGACAAAGATCACAGCTGCATTAAGCAGAGTATGTGTCCTATATACAGCTTTCAGCAAGGGCCTTGGGCTGTTTAAAATATTTATGTGCACCATGGGCAAGTGATAAAAATATGCCTTTAGACAAATTATACTGAGGCACTGTATAAAGGAACTGTAGGCAGTGACAGAGGTGGGGTTTTTGGTGGTCGTTCATTGCACTGGCGACCCTCCATCTAAGTTCTTCTGCTGAATTCTTCCATTTGTATCCTTTACAGAGACACTCAGACTGACTAGGCTTGGAAGTGGTCATCTTATATGGACTGCAGGGGTTGAATTAATGCTCCCTTCTTCCCCAGGGCAATGGTCTGCAATGAGTGAAATGCAAGCATACACGTTTGTCTGCATCTCTCCTGGTAGTCTGATTTGTCTTCTTCCTTGGACATGGATGGCAATAATAGTAGCTGAAAATACAACTCAATCAGCCTAGAAGAAACATTGCAGCTTCACCGCTCTGGTTGACCCTCCCAACAACCCAAATCACTGTTAGCATAAACAAATGACATGCGTGCAGTCTAGAATACTGGCTATTACTGTCACAGATAAGCTTTAGGAAAGTTACAAGTGTAAGAGGCCTTCAGTTAAAACAGACTACCAGAAAATGAAGAGCAACGTACATGGATGAAAATAGCAGCACAAAGGAAACAATATAAAAACAGTGCTGACAGAAAACGTACTGCAAAAGAAGACACCATCTGGGCTAATAATATAGAACATGAAGTCAGTAGTATACTGTGTGAACGCCATGAAGTCAGTAGTATACTGTGTGAACGCTGTATACAGTGCAGATAAGACAAGCAGAAAATGCACAAGCAGAATAGCATCAGAAGTAGAAAAGAAGTATGAGCTGTTTCTAGGGTCTTAGTTCAGTCACACCCTGAAATAATTTGTACAGTTCTAAAGCCCTTATTAGGGCATTACTAAAAAGCCAAACAAAAGCAGCCTATGCCATTACAGGAATTAATAAAGGGGACAGCATATATTGTGACTTCCAGTTAGGGTATCACATTGCAGTGCCTGCCCAGGAACAAAAAAAAAAAAAAACTAACAGCATCAGGGTACATCATTAATCCACTTGCCCACAACAAGTCAAATGACAGAAGTAGGCTGTTCTGGATGAATTAGATTACTTTTCTTGTGTAGAAAGCAAACTGCCAATCAACATGCATTTTTGTTTCAATTTTGTATGTGTTTTTTTTTCACAATTAGAGTAGTAACTACTTCATGATAAAACATTTTGGCTTGGATGTAACAAATTGTACAAGAAACCTTCTGGGAGTCACATTTTTGCCTTGTGTCTTGAGACTATATGTAGGCAGAGAGTCAAGGAAATGCCAGTATTTGCAGCAAAACATATTGAGATTATATGTGCGGACACTTACAAAATGATGACCAGTGTGGGAGCTGCAATGCCGGATTCCTACTTGAAGGAATTTTTGAAAGCCCTAAGATTGATGGAGGAAGCCATGTTAAGTATCACTTCAGAAATCAAGGCTACTAGACTCATTGAAGCAGCAGCAGAGAAATGAGGAGCTCTGCTTGAGGAAATTCACTAGAAGGTGAAGCACACTGCTGCAGATATCTGTGTCTTTCAAGCCATAACTGACAGGCCTGAAATCAAAGCACATGACCTAGCTTGCCAATGGGAGTGAAGGCAGCCAACCCCAATCGAGTTCTTTCAGAGACAGCTGGTAGTGCTCCAAAGTAACACAGGTCTGGCTTTTTTGGAGAGGCTACTCACTAATTCTGCTCAGACTGAGATCCAAATTCTCTAGGCACTTCACTGTAATTGTTTTCTTATACTACACATTAGGTAAATTTCCAGAGGGCCAAGGAATAACTGGGCTCCATGAAGATTACTGGATACACAGTAAGAATGACTCCTGATTACAACTCTTTCAGCATGAAGCAGGCTTCCTTTGCACTTGTAATGTGTATATAAAAAGAACAGAAAATGCAGTTAAGATTTTCAGTAACTGTGTTCTTCACTTACAAAGGTATTAATTATTCATTTTCTCTGCTATGTGGACCACCTAGATCATCCATAGGACCCCCAAATAAATGCTCAAACACAAAAGTCCAGCAGCCGCCACAGGAAAAAACAATCTGGAGCCAATAAAGCAAAGTCTCTCTATCCAGCAACTCCATGTCCCTCTCATGAGAGTTAAGAATAAAACCTCCCACATACATTTACCCAGCAATATTTCCTTACCCTAAGAAGGGATCTTCACAAGTTGCTTGAGTATCTCTTATCACTGTCCAACCATTTTGCAACCCATCAGTAGAGAATTTTTGGACTCGTTGCTGGCTGCCTTATTTGTTATCACAAATCCTCATGCCATTAAGAAGGACTAGTTGGCATATTTCCAATAAGTGGATTCACTAAGACCTATGGTTTCAATTATTAAATCTGGGACATACTGCTATAGCACCGGAAGTTACACATCTGTTTGTCTGCTGCATATCAGTGATTTTGTAACTGCATGAATCCTGCTTCATGTAATGTTTTAACTAGGAGGACTGTAATAATTATACATGAAACCTGCATGAGGGTGGTCAGAAGAGGGTCTTCACAATATTTTGTGGGCCATTAAATGTTAATAGTTTTCCACACTCAGCTTGGAGTTTATAGTTACAGAGCCCTCTGCATAGTGAATGCCACGACAGAACACTGCCTATATTATTCTATGTGCATCCTACATGCTACATTAATAATTTAGCATACAATAACAGACTGGGGTCATTGTTTAGATACCTATATTTCCAAGTATATTGTCAGCAAGTCACACTGCATTCTTACAGTTCCTGATCATAAGTTGTTTAAGTAACACAGAGTATACAGGTAATGTAGCTTACTGCTGATATTGAAGAAATCTTTCCATATGTGAGTACTGTCATTATTTAGATGTGAGCAGGCCAGATTCCTGCTGTAGGTAAGAGAACCAATAAGGCTATGTGATTACGTCCACTCTGGATTACGGCCCTATTCGGTAATTCATTCCATACTTATTCTTCAATTTTTTATGATATTGTAACTGCTGCTTATATTACAGTGCACAGTGAGTGTGTTTTAATTTAACACTACCAGTTAACTAACCAATAAATCAGATGAGTATAAAATCTGTAAACCTCTGCTTAATGTGCAATATCAAGGGGCTGGGAACACCAAGAAATGTGTCACAGTATGGCAAGTCATTAACCAGTGGATGGTTATAACTGCGCAGGAAATAAAACTGCACACAAGTGATTTTGCTGGGTAGATCTCTTGAAGTCACAGAAAGGAGAGGGGACAGCTAGGTGTGCCCAGTCTGATAGAAGAAGGGGTAGCTATACTTACCCACAATGTTTTAAGGCAGAAACTGGTGATTAGACAATCTGATGACAGGGAGAAATGGTTATTAGGGAAACATAAAACAAAGAAAAGGCTGACTGTCTTAGGAATCTTCTAGGACCAAACATTGATGATCTGACTCCCCTCTCCAAGAAAATTATTCAAGTCATTAATGGCCAGATACATTGGTCATACTGGGGTGACTTTAATACTAAGCTGGACTTTTACTTGGATCTGGGAAGCAACTACACGCTAGAGTGAATGCTATGCTTGTGAATACTGTAGAAAAGTTAGCCATACTTGCCAATCTAGAGGCAATGCAACTCAGAGTGCAAAGTTATGCATTTCTGGTACTACTCGGTTACAGAATACACTAATGGCTTATACACTGCATTACTGCTGTTACAGTGACATCCATGGAGATCATGACTCTAGCCCACAGCCTTGTCAACCAAGAACTACCAAGTTTCTGTCCTTTTTGTGGACAAAATATCAATTATTGTTGATATCATATAACAGATACTGTCTAGTCCATCAAAGCACACTCAAAAGGTCTCTATTCATATCAGCTGTGAATGCTATAAAATCCACTTGTGGGACAGTGCTCAGGAAGGGCAAAGGAGGAGAGGTACACTGAGGCACTTGCATGTCAAACCCTTCAGAAACTATTAGACAATTAGATACTGGAACTAAGAACTCCTGATGCTCTAACAAGGAACTGTTGTGGCAATGCATACAGTTTAAAAAATAATTTAATGTTTCAAGAAAAGTGAAATGCCCTTAACAATCCCTCCAGCCGGCAATGCTAGAAAGATTAAAATTAGTCTGTTGAGTAAAAGGGTCAAGTAAAAAATTATGCTAATGGGTAAGTTAAAAAGGAAGGCAAAACAGATTATTATTATTATTACTGGTTACCCTAGACGTTCAAAGTCTGTTTACGGCGATACCTAATACCTATGGACTTGAAGCAGTAAGATTCTTACTGAACAAAATTTCTTCTTATAATAATCATGAACAGATTTTATTAAATGCTTTACTTGAAATAGTTCTTACGAACAATGTAATGATGTTCAACAGCCAATTGTATATTCAACAGTGGGGGGTGGCCATAGGCACCCCCTGCGCCAATACTTATGCGAATTTGGCTGTTTATAAATGGGAAAGTACTAATTTGTTCACACATCCTGATTACTGTAAGGTGACTGCTTATTACAGGTTTGTAGATGACATACTGCTAGTATGGGATGGAAGTCCAATAGAATTAAAAACATTCATTAATGACCTAGAAAAAACAACAGATTTTTTAAGGTTTTCAATTGAATACTCATATTCTAATATTAATTTTCTAGATTTGAATATCAAAAAAGATGGTAAAGGAAAATTAACATCATCCCTTTATAGGAAAAAATGTTGGAAAAATACATTACTACAACATGAGAGTATGCATCCCAGATTTGTTTTCAACAATATTGTGAAAGGACAATACACTAGGTTATATAGGATATGCCAGAATGAGAATGAACGTAATGATGAATTCAACAAACTAGAACAATTATTTATTGATCGAGGGTACCATCCAGAAACTGTGGCCACTATAAAAGAGAATTTTATTAATGGATCTAGGCAAGTGTCAAAAATATTCCATAGACCTAAATTAGAAGGACAACAATATGGACAACAAGATTTCAAACAGGTTAGGTGCATAATTAGTTATACTAGTGATAACAAATATTTAACGAACATTATTAGCAAGCATTGGTCTATATTGATTACTAATGATGAAATCAAAAGAATAGTAGGTGAAAGACCCACCTTCACCTACAAAAACATGAAGAATTTAAAAAGGATATTATGTAATGAGAAACTAAATGACAGGATGCATCACAGGAGTTATACAGGTACTTATCCTTGTGGAAAATGTAGCTCCTGCCAATGGATTTCAATAAACAAAGATTTTGTACATCCTGAATTACCATTTGTATTTGAATTTAAATGCTTTGCTAATTGTGAAGACAATAATGTGATATACTTGGCTACATGTGAGTGGTGTCCTGCCTTCTATATTGGTATGACAACAAGGAAATTAAAAGACAGGGTACAGGAGCATTTATATGCTATAAAGAAAGCAGATCCTAGAAATGCTCTCTGAAACACATTATTGAATTCCCTACACATAAATTTGTTTTTAGGGTGATACAAAAAAGACCGACAAACAAGAGAAGAGGTGATAATTTTAATGACCTAGAAAATCTAGAATTAGACTGGATTTTTAGATTTCGGGCACAGCAACATCCTGGCCTGAATAGTTATATTAGTATCAGGTCACATCTAAAAAAGCGGAAATACCACTAATTTTATGAATTTTATAAATATATTGTTATATGCGAATAAATTTTGGAGCAATATATAATATGTAATTAGTAGGTTAATATTCATCTCCAATCTATCTAAAATAAGATATCACCTGAAAGAATGGTTTATATTTATTGAAAACAAGAGACAATATGTAGTAAATAACGAAGAATACTCAGAACTATAACAATAATAATAAAATAATATAATTACCTGTATATAAATACATATTTGTATATATACATATCTTCTCATATAACATAGTACTAACTTCAAATGAACATCATTAACTATGACTTTTATTTAGCTTGTCGTTTACATTGTTATTGCTATATATATAAAAAACTTCTTCTATACTGACAGTTATTTCAGTCAGACTGCTAAATAAATACCATGGAAAATTAAGCACCTACATGGTATTATGAATATTTATATACACTGTCTATATGCATAAATATTATATTTTATCTTAGATTATTTATATACATTTTTTACATATTTATATATATACATATCTGATATACTTTTGTATATATATTTATAGTCACATTTCACAGATATATTTATGACTATTTAATCATATTGACATTAGTCAGTGAAATTTAATAATGATATTTATAGGATGTTGTATATCATATGTATTAATTATCAATGAATACATTCAGTATAGTTGATTGGTGAAACTGATATACATTCATCTATATGTGTCTTTTAATATGTATTTTAATATGTGTCTTTTATATATATAAAAAATTTTCTTCATAACATATATTTTATTGATTAATTTATCTAACAAATATAAACTCATTCATTTATTTTTAGATATGTCACAGGTGTTTGTTATATTTGTGCTAACGTTTAGTTAATTAAATGTAGGTATCTAGACAGCTAGAAGCTTTAACATGAATGGAACAGCATGACTATGTGGTCGCTTAGATTATTTATAATGGTAATTGACCAATAGATCAGATAAACATAATGATCTGTGACAAGAGACAACTGCTATATATTGTATCTATGTTAGCCTGGTCTTACCGCTTTAAGCGGATGTGCATTTCAGACAATTTAATTGAATAATTAGACTAATTATTATATTTAGTAATTACAGTTTGTTGTATATATAGTGAAGGGTTTCACTATGGTGTTACATTCATCTGAAGAAGCGTGCAGTTGCAAGTACGCGAAAGCGCTTATATTCTGTCAATAAAGGTTCGTTTTATTTATCGTGGTGTTGACCTGCACTTTTTTATTGTATTAAAATTAGTCTGTTGAGTAAAAGGGTCAAGTAAAAAATTATGCTAATGGGTAAGTTAAAAAGGAAGGCAAAACAGATTATTAAAACTATAGCTTATGAAAAAGGACAGAATCATTTTTGACAAGCCCAGAGTAACCTAATTAAGTCATAACATTACAAAGAGATTTACATTTCAGACAGGTGCACAGACATTAACAAAATTTGAATTCAATTATACAAGATTCAATTACCAATTATATTTTATTTATTTATTTAACATTTGTTTACCAGAAAAATCTAACTGGGACAGAGCCCATTTTCAGCGGAGGCCCAGGGAGAAATGTTCCACACACATGTCTTTGGAATATGGGAGGAAACCGGAGCACCAGGAGGAAACCAATCTGAATGCAGGGAGGACATGCAGACTCCGCACAGAAGGTACCCCAGCCGAGAATCAGACCGGAGAACCTCTTGTTATGAGGTGACAATGAGAAAGATGTACCACTGCGCCACCACAGAGAGTGATATCAGGGATAAACTGCTTACACTGCAAGAGATCAACAAAGTAATTGACAGAAATTGTGGTGGTAAGGCCCCTGTACCTGAAGGTGTCATCACTGACTTTCCTAAAAATTTTAAGAAGACAACAGCTCTTCTTCAAATGTTGCACACATCTTACAAAAAAGGGCAATTATCCCACTGTACAATAGATATCATATTCTGCCTTTCTGCCTTCCAAAGAAAGAAAGAAAGAGAGAGAGAGAAATGCCACCCTGTCCTGTAATTACAAGCCTATCTCCCTTCTCTTAAGAGTAACTAAAATCCTGGCAAAAAGTCTCGAGTCTGCCATACCAAGGCGCACTCATACAACTTAATGTGGACTCATTAAGAATTGACAAAAGGAACCGCACTTGGTATGACTTTAACAAAACATAGCTCTGTTGTCACATACACATCCCATAGCATCAGCTGTACTCCTGCTGGACTTTGACAAAGCTTTTCTTTCTGCCTGCTGGGAGTACTGCTTAAATATATCTAGACCCAAGATTCTTAAGCAGGTGTAAAGTCTTACACCACAGTCTAATGGCCCAGTTTGCCTCATATGGAGCCAGTTCATTCCTCCTTCGTACTGCGCAGGGGTACACCACTGAAATGCTCCTTATCTCCCCTCTTTATTTATTTTGGCAGTAGAAGCAGCATGGTTGAAAAAAATACCAGTGAGGAATAAATTTACTGTTGCTCCAGTTGGTTCACAGATAACTATATTGTCTGGACCTCAGAGCAACTAAATTACATTCTTCAGCTTCAGAACACTCTGCAGGAGTTTGTCACAGTCTCTGATCTGCAGCTCAGCCAAAGGAAGTCTGTTATTATCTCCTTAAATTTGATATGGCAGTATTTAAAACATCAACTCCATTTGTTACCCCTGCAATATTACACAGACATTAAATATATGTGTACATATGTGTGCGTGTGTTTGGGGGGGGTGTCACCCTGTATCCATCTAGTTCTTGTACATTTAGCAGTAACTTTACCTCCTTCTAAAACAAATTCAAGACTGCTTTTCACAATGAAAGTAGTTGTATCTCCCAATTCTGGCAGGCGTGTCAGCTCTGAAACTGCTGGTTCCCCAAAATTAATTTTGCCCTTAATCAATTGTCTTCCCCAGACAAACTTATTCTACTGCACAGCTAAACTTCAGAAAGAGATAGGGAGCTTACAGCATGAGTCCATCCATCACCCCCAAAGCAGCATACAGAAATGTAACAGCCCATCAGCCCCTATCTCTAGGTAGATGCAAGTATCCATATTTTCATATATAGAATCTAGCATCTTATTTCTCTACATTATTACACAGGCAACTGGCAGGTTACCACTATGGCTTAGGCCTGAAACTGTATTTGTACATAATGTTATAGCTTACATAATCAAACTAGTCTTAGGGCATCCACTGCATAAGGAAACTCGGTTAGCACTGACAACCAAAGGCATCAACACAGCCTGGGATCTGCTTGGTATTCTCTGGAACTCATCAGGGCTCAAACTAATAGGCAGATCACGTACTGGCCATCTTGCACAGAATAGGAAATTTGTTATTGGAATGATACCTATCAGACTGCCATTAAAAATTTCTCCCCAACATCCAGATTTGTTGGCAAAATCCATCAAAAGGACATCCACTCTGGTAATATTTTCAAGGTAAAACACTCTCATAAAAACTAGCATTGCCTATCTCACTACCTAAGATATCTCAGGTCAAAATTCCACTTCTATCAACTGGAACTCACATTATAACACCAACCAGTTAACAGGATCAGCACTCTCTAAAGAGCTGGTGGTTAAATCCTCTGACTCCTATGCCTTACCGAGGCATGAGTAGGAACAGTGACCTGCAGTAACACCATCTTCTTGCAAATGGAATATGTGGCTATGACTGGATGGAGTTAAAAAAACACTTCCTGACATGGACTTTACATCTTTTAAGTTATAAAGAAAATGTCAAACACCACTGTTTGGGTCTTAAAAGTAGAATGCAGACCTCAGATATCTGTTAGAGATAGAAGCAGTATAATTCCACATTTTTTAACAAGACTGTGGTTACCCGCTGTATTACCTAAAGATAGTAAAGACCCATCAGACCCAGCTTCATACAGACCCATTTCAATTTTAAACCATGGTTATAAAGTGTTTATGTATGCTAGGTAAGAGAATGGCAAAGGTGTTGCAAAAATTGATACCGTATTGCCCCAAAAATAAGACCGGGTCTTATACTCTTTCCCCCGCCGAAATACGCATTAGGGCTTATTATCAGGGGATCCCTTATTTACCCCCCCCGTACAACAATCTACATTTATTCATTTATTCATGTACAAAAATCAACATCTATTCATGTACAAAAATCGACATTTATTCATGTACACAAACTGACATTTATTTGGTACTTTTCTGTTATTGGGCAACAATTCTAAGTAACACGTTAACAGCTGTGTGAGAGTTCTGCATAAACAATGCAACAAACATTTCAACTTCAGAATATCTACACCTTGGCTTTCACAGTGCAATATTTCATGCTTAACAGAAAGTGCAGAAAAATCTCAGTACATGTGCATTGGAGGAGAGGAATAAAACTGAAAGCAGAAGCAATCCATTTTGTTGCCCCGATAATGGAAACGTTATTCAAATACAGTCATGTCATCTTCTTCTGGAACATTGTTTTAGGTCTCTAACCCCCAAATTCTGGCCTGAATTTCTTGTGACTACATTTCCTGTAGAAACATTGGCCCCAATCTGTTAGCAATAGAGCTCTCCTTAAATGAGTACTGCTTGTCCACGTAGCCTGCTCATAGGGCATTGGTAACACAGCTGTCAGTGATTTTATCCCATGAATTGTTCACCCAAGTCATGACCTCTTACAGGCTAGACTTCACAAAGTTTCCCCTGCTGATTTCTCTCCATTCTATTTTCAATGTAGTCATTGAGTTCCATGCGCAAATGGTCCCTGAATGGCTTGTTTATTACAATATCAAGAGTCTGGAGATAGGCAGTCATTCCTGCGGGAATCATTATTTGATCTAGTCTACTCTGTGCAAGGAATTTCTTCATGTCTTTAGCCCAGTGAGTGCTGGCTGAATCCTAGATTAAGCAGACCTCTTTCGCCACCTTGCAAAACAAGTGGCAGCATTACATTAACCCACTTCCTTATAACTGTTTGTGTGCACCAGGCTTTTTCGGTTTCAAGAATGTAAATGCCAGAAACATGTTCAATCTTATCGTTCTTGCCCTTACTAATGATTAGAGGTGGGGTTTTCTTTCCATCTAGACAAATTGACAAAATACAGGTAACATGTACACTCTTGTAACCAGTGGAAGGAATGTAGATTGACGAGGCACCCCTCTGATCAATTGTTGTTTGAGATCCTTGGCCCATAAACACTGCAGTTTCATCCAGATTAATCATGTTGGAGAGTTGGTATTTAGAAAAGTCGATGCCATCAACAAAGGACTTGAATGCAAGTGCACGTTTAATAACTTCATTATCTTCTGGCTTGAACAGTGTTGTTGATCTTATTAGAGACAGTTCATATCGCTGAAGGAAGCCATCCAGCCAATGTTGTGATGCTTTGAATTCTTCTGGGGATATTTCTAACTATGGTACCATTGCAAGGGCAAATGCTTGAATATCAGCCCTTCGCACAATCAAAGCCTTTGCTCTCCTGTTAGCAATCCACTCACAGATGATGTCTTCCAGCTCAGGAAATAATGGTTGCCGACCTGATCCACACTTGCACTTCTTAGCATTTCCCTCGTCGGCCTGTTGACTGAGGTTATTGTACGCTGCACGCCATTTTCGGACCATTCGGAGATCTAACTTCTTCTCTTTGCAGAAAGCAGTCAGATTCTTTCCCCGGGAGTCCTCCATGATTCCTTTCTTGTACTCGATGGAATAGCTCTTTCTTTTTGCACTCATCTTGTCTGGGGAGGGGGGTGTTAATTGAAGACTTATGAGGCCGGAGTGGCAACACAAAATGGCGACGGTTAAGAAGACACAACCACAGCCGTTCATTATCAAGTGTGCATGCTTTACGTGCGTTGTCTGTACTTTGACCAATCAAAATACCCCTGCCAGTGTTTATGGGCCAAGGATCTCAACCGTCAAGTGTGAGTGATGATTAGGGTTACAGTAAGAATCGTGGAGGACTCCCAGGGAAAGAATCTTATGACTTTCTGCAAAGAGAGGAAGTTGGGTGTCTGAATGGTCCGAAAATGGTGAGCAGAGTACAATAACCTCAGTCAACAGGTGTCAATAATATTATTTTATAATTCAACACATCCATCATGTGTTGCTGACGATCTTAACTGGGGCTTATTTTTGGGGTAGGGATTTTATCATGACCACCCTGGAAAATCAAGCTAGGCCTTATTCTCTGGTTAGGTCTTATTTACGAAGAAATATAGTAGATATGGATTAGTGTGGTTTTGTGTAGGGGAGGTAAACATTTGACAATATTAATAAAACAATGATCATTCAAAGGGAAGCAGAATGTATGAAAATACCGTTGCTGATGGTAGGTCTTCGATAGAGTACTTTGAAATTTTATGAGTATTGTAATGGAAGCATTAGCATTCCCTGATGCAATAATAGGGTTAATTAGGAGGCTATATGAGGGTTCAAAGGCAATAATTAAGGTGGAGGGTTCCTCTCAATAAAGCTGTTGAAGACTGCATTACAGGTTAGAGACTGTCTTCCCTACCAGGGATAAATATCAGAGTAAAGAGAAAGGGACAGTGGAGTCCTTAGTGAAAGACCAGCTCTAATAAAGTTTTCAGTTGAGTCGAGAACAAAACCTGCTGTTAAAAGGGGATGATAAGTAGAACATATAAAATACTGCAGTATAGAACACATAAAATACTGCAGTATAGCTATAAGCCTCAACCAGAAGAAGTTAGAAAAACTGAGAAGAGAAACTGGAAAAGCAATTTAGAAAGGAACAATGGGAGGAGATATGTATGGTTCCCAAGCAGGAAACAAAGTCCAGAAGGTTAAGGGAGGAGATATGTATGGCTCCCAAGCAGGAAACAAAGTCCAGAAGGTTAAGGGAGGAGATATGTATGGCTCCCAAGCAGGAAACAAAGTCCAGAAGGTTAAGGGAGGAGATATGTATGGTTCCCAAGCAGGAAACAAAGTCCAGAAGGTTAAGGGAGGAGATATGTATGGCTCCCAAGTAGGAAACAAAATCCAGAAAGTTAAGGGAGGAGATATGTATGGCTCCCAAGTAGGAAACAAAATCCAGAAAGTTAAGGGAGGAGATATGTATGGCTCCCAAGTAGGAAACAAAATCCAGAAAGTTAAGGGAGGAGATATGTATGGCTCCCAAGTAGGAAACAAAATCCAGAAAGTTAAGGGAGGAGATATGTATGGCTCCCAAGTAGGAAACAAAGTCCAGAAGGTTAAGGGAGGACATATGTATGGCTCCCAAGTAGGAAACAAAGTCCAGAAGGTTAAGTATTTTTGCTTAACAGTGCTTTCTTATGCATTTTTTATACCCCAAGAAGACTTTGAAGAACATTTCCTCAAGTAGATTGCAAATGCTGGATAATAGTAAAGAGAGAGAGAACTTGGGAGTGTGATGAGTCTGCAGATTTTAAAACTGCACTGCAGAGTATTTTTATTTATTTATTTATTTATATTTGTTTACCGGGAAAGTCTGACTGGACACAAGTGCCTTTTCAGAGGAGGCCCGGGGAGAAAAGCTCCACAGACAGTTACATATAGGTAACATGGTATACAGCCAGAAACACTGGTGGATCAAATTGCTATAACAAAAATAATTATTTTTGAGAAACAGGGTTTTCTTAGTGAGAGAAAGTTTACAGAACTGGTTTTATCTAGCCAAGGTATTCCTGCATCTGTTATTGTTTAGATAATTGGTCTGTTTTCTGTCCTGTGCCTTAAATAGCCAGTGTGTTAAATCAGATATACCTGTTGCTCAGGCTGCTGCAGAGAGACTGACCTACTGCCAGGTGTGATATTGAGAAAAGATAAGAGTTTATTCTCATTTATTGAGTGCACTTTTGATTTAATATCTCTGTAATATGTACAACTGTTTTTACTCTCCTTGTTGTGTGACATAGCTGAATATCACTTAGTGTTGCCCTCAGTTTGTAGTGAAATCCTTTGTCTAGAGGCCTAACTGTTTTCTTAGTGAGATAAAGTTTACAGAACTGGTTTATCTAGCCAAGATATTCCTGCATCTGTTATTGTTTAGATAATTGGTCTGGTTTCTGTCCTGTGCCTTAAATAGCCAGTGTTTTAATTCAGATATACCTGTTGCTGAGGCTGCTGCAGACAGACTGACCTACTGCCAGCTGTGATATTGAGAAAAGATAAGATTTTATTTTCATTTATTGTCTGCACTTTTGATTTAATATCTCTGTAATCTGTACAACTGTTTTTTTCTCACCTACCCTCCCAGTTTTTGTTGTGGTCTTTTTGTCTTGGTGGCTTTGAGTTGCCCACCTCTGGTATAAAGTTGATACTGGACCCCCCCCCCCCCTCCAGGCACATTACATCAGCTCATTCTACTGTTAATAGTGAGAACTTAGCAAAGGCCCACCCCTTTAGCTTCTGCATATGGAATTATCCCATTATCTTCTGCCTCTTCACTTTCTACTAAAAAAAAAAAAAAAAAAAAATGTTTCCTACCTTTCCTGGCACCAGTGTAGCCCAGATACAGGTTTGCGGTATCCAGGACTTTTTGTAAGCTTCTGAGCGGTGCTCTTCAATTTTTTCCCTTAGATCTGCTAGTTCTCTGCTCTCCTGCACTTTTATTAGCTTATTAGTCTAGCAATTTAAACTATTCCCGGTGCCAGAAAGTCTGCTCTTCAAACTTTCCCTTAGAACTAGCTGGTTTCTCAGTAGTAGTACTAAAATCTGAACCTCTGTGACTAGCACTTGCTCTAAAACCTGCTGAAAAGCACTAGGAAGCCTTAAACTGATACAAGCACTCAAGTCTCCTTGTTAATAAGGAGAAATTAATCATAGGTGCTAAACAGCCTATAATTGCAAAGTACCTTGCCAAGGTAAGGAAAATCAGCTCTTGTACTTTACAAAAGAAACACCAACCCAGGCATGTCCAAGGGTCAACTTCTGGTGATTTCTCCTGTCCAGCTGATGAATCTGGGCATACTGGGGCAATGCAGCAATTGCCTCATGAACACAGACAACCCTCTCCTTCCACCATCGAACACTACAACCTGCGAGAGATGCACTTACATAGCCAAACTGGAAGCAAAGCTCTCTCCACCCAAGATTGTGCTAGACAGTCAAGAGGAGAGGGTTAACACCTGCACTACACCTCAAGCAACACATAGCCCTTCAAAACTCACGCCGCCAACATCCACACATAGTAACACTAAACCCACTTAAGCGGAGGTCCTTAACATTAACCTGCCCAAGCAACAAGGACCTCCGAAGCTGAAATGCAAACACCAATCACAACCAAAGTGTCACATAGCTCACAACACCAGTGTGCCACCCAACAACAGCCCCTAAGGCAAGACAACGTACCCACACTTTAGTCATTGATGACTCTATAGTCAGGCACACTGATGTCCCACTCACCAGGCTGAACAAGGAGAAAATTACAGTCAGCTGCCTGTCGGGTGCCAGAATCTGCCACATCACGCATGCACTCAAGTCACTCCACAACAAGTACAAATATGACTCTGTTATTGTCCATGTTGGAGTAAATGACTTGAGATGTACCTCCCTGGAATATATGAAAAGAGACATGGAAGAGCTCTCTGATCATGTGGCCCAGGCAGGTATGACCTTAGCCCTGAGTAGCATCCTGCCTTCGCCCAGAATGATACCACAGTATAAGGACAAAATTATTGACTTCAACAATTGGCTACATTTCTGGTGTCACTCAAAGGGGCTCCTGTATCTGTCTGCCTGGGATGACATGATCGACAAACCACGATGCTTTGCCAGAGATGGTATGCACCTGTCGCCCCTGGGATTCAGGTTACTGGCTAAGGCTCTTGCCACCCCTATAGTGCCTTTTTTAGGCAAGGCTCAAAGGACAAAACCACCACCGTAACAGATATAAGCATGCAAAATCTGAAGGTAATGTGCTCAATGCTAAAAGTCTAAATCTCAAAATGCGCTCTCTCGAGGCACTCCTAAAAATGGAGAACATTGATATCTGTGCAGTAACTGAGACCTGGTTCAAGGCTCCAGAGAGCACCCCTGCAATACCAGGCTACAACTCTTACCACACTTTACAGCCACCAAACCAGGACCGAAACACGAAAGGTGGAGGAGTGTCCATATTCACCAAGGATATACACACCTCCAGGCTAGTTGCCCAACACAATGCATCTGAAATTCAACAGGTGTAACTAACATTAGGTAAGACTGCAATCCAAACTGTAACTTGCTACAGATCCCCCACCCCCCCCAAGATTCTCACTATACCTTTCTAAACATACTGGAAAATATTAAGATACAACCAAACACCCTAATACTGGATGATTTCAACTACCCTGCCATTAACTGGGAAAACTACTCGGTTACCAACACCTTTACCCAACGGTTCTTGGAATTCATAAATTCCAATGCCCTGGATCAACTAATTCATAGTCCCACCAGGGGCTCAAATATCCTAGACCTGGTCACTACCAACATGGGAGATCAATGCTCCACACCAGTGGTCACCCGCTCATTGGTGAGAGCTGACCATAAGCTAATCACTCTTGACGTCAACATCCCCTCACCCCCCACCCCCAGTAGGGAAACCTCCATAAAAAACTCCAAAGCTAACTTCAAGCTTCTCAAGTCAGAAGTGACAAACTTCATGACACCCATGCAGACAGGAACTGAAAGTTCAGCTGCTGGACCCTACACTAAGGCACTGTATGAGCACGTCTACTCGTGCATGAATCGTGCCATTCCAAATAGAAGCAAGATGCTCTCCTCCAAAAAAGGAAGCCAATCTGGTTGTCCCCTGCCATAAACAAACTATACAACAGAAGGAAGACATTGTTGCAGAAAACAGGAAAATCCCAGGATGCAAAATACTCCCTTACCAGCCTCAGTAAGAAGCTAAGATCCCTCATAAAATCCTCCAAAGCTAGTTACGAAAATAAAATTGCCAAAGATTCCAAGGACAACCACAAGGCATTCTATAACTATGTCAAGAATCTAAATGGCAATGCTCAAATCTGCTCTGATCTACAACTGAATGGCATTAAATATACTGATCCCAAGGACATTGCCAATATCCTGGCAGATTGATTCAGTACCAACTTCACCCCCCTCTCACCCCCTAAAGCGCCCATCTCAATACCAAATGATTGCCAAATTCCTGTAATCATGGCCAAACAGGTAAAAAATGCACTCTCCAAAGCTAAGAATACAGCATCCATGGGACCAGACAACATCCCAGGCTGTGTACTACATGAACTACAAAATGAACTGGCACCTCACCTAAGTGCCATTTTTAATCATAGCCTCACCTCAGGCTTCGTACCCAGTGAGTGGTGCACAGCTACAGTTATCCCACTCCACAAGGAGGGATCCACCTTGGATCCTGGGAACTATCGTCCCATCAGTCTGATGAGCCTGATCTGCAAAGCCATGGAATGCATTATCATGGAACTTATAAACAAAGACATTGGCAACCTTCAAACACTGGACCCCACCCAGTTTGGTTTCGTAAAAGGCCGATCTTGTCTCCTCAACCTGATTGACTTCTTTGAATCAGCTTCCAGAGCCATGGATGAGGGCAAGGTGGTCCACACAACCTATCTGGACCTTGCCAAGGCCTTCGACACCATCCCTCACTCTGGAATCATAGATAAACGCACTAAGCTGGGCATTAATCCCTACGTCACTCAATGGGTTACCAACTGGCTTACTGACAGAACCCACACTGGAAAGGCAGCCGACTCAAGATCCAGCTCCAGACAAGTGACAAGTGGAGTACCTCAGGGTTCAGTTCTGGGACCGCTCTTGTTTGGCATCTACTTCTCCGAAGTACAGGCCAGCACTAAGGGACTCTGGCTAACAAAGTTTGCAGATGACTGCAAACTGAGAGCCATTATTGAATCCCCAAATGATGTGGATATTCTACAAAAGGGCCTTACAGAAACAGATGCTTGGTGCCAGAGCCATGGGCTCAAGCTCAATGTCAAGAAATGTATAGTTATCCCCTTTGGGAAAAAACATGTACCCATGAATTACCACATAAGTGGCAGTACACTAAACACTGAAAGTGTGATAAGGGACTTAGGGACACAGGTGGACAGTGGTCTCACTTTTGATAACCACATCACCACAACAGTCAGGAAAATTTTCTCTGTGGCACACATCATCACTAAGGGTTTTTCATCCAGAAAAAAGGAGGTCATTGTCCCACTGTACCTATCCCTCATTAGACCCATTATAGAGTACAATGCCCCATTTGGTACATAACTCACAACGAGACATCTGCAGCAACTGGAAAGGCCACAGAAATACCTCACTAAAAGAATCACAAGCCTAAAGCAGATGCCCTATGCTGACCATCTAAAAAAAACTCCAGCTATACTCTGTCGCATATCACCTACTCAGTGGCGATCTCTGCTTAACATACATGGCCATGTCAGACCCAGAGCTGTTGGACATGCTACACTTAAAGAAATCCCAATTCCTCAGAGCCACACGCTCCAGGGTTCTAAACCTGGTCATCACAATGAACAAAACATACTGGAGGGATAGGTTCCTGACCTAGAGACTCCCCATACTCTGGAATAGACTGCCCATACATGTCAAGATGAGTGCCTCTTTGGCCCTCTTCAAAAGGAACCTTGATGATTGGATGAGAGATGGGAAAGTCACCCCGGGGATCACGTCAGTCTAGATGGGGGATCAGGGAAGTAAATATTCTGGGAAGAAATAGCCATGGAATTGTTATGGCTAAGCTTGTATAGGCCCTAGGGCCGATAGCCTAGTACCAACCTATGAACCTATGAATTACTTAGACATAGTAAGGCTTCACCAAGTTTAATGCTATTGGCTGTAATGCCATATGGCTGCCAAAACAGCAATTACTACAAAATGAAATCAAAATCTAAACCAACTGAAGCTGAAGTACTGAATATTGTTAAAGAGGAAAACACTGGAGGTAAGATCTTTAAAAAGGGAAGGAGCAAATTACATAAAAACAAATGGAAGGTGAGAGAACAATACATGCTGGATAATGATCAGGAGGAGGAGTGTACGATAGTTGTTATAAAGAAAGAAAACACGCACACAGTGTATAGTGTATGAAAAAGTTATTATGGTTTGTTTCCTTTGGAAGTAGTGTGCGTATGTCTGTTATAAGTGATAATTTAATAAAAAGGTTAAAAAAAGACTAGGGGTTGCCCCTATACACACACACACACACACACACACACACACACACACACACACACACACACACACACACACACACACACACACACACACACACACACACTGTGCTTGCACTTTTATGAGGATGTTGTGTGTACCCCATATTAATAAATTCTTTCCCTAATATATACTTGAATTTGAATGAAGAGAATTATAAACCTGGATATTAATCTTGAAATTAATCTTATCTTCAGACTTTGATGAATTGAATTAACATTACTTGCTAAAATTTTAAGTACTCTAAAAAGCCACCATAAAGTATCTTGAAAGACCTACACATTTATGACAGCTCCTATTTCATGCAATTGTAGCTTCTTATAAAACTAAGCATCTATTCAATTCATAGTGGAATGTTTTTCCATTTACTATTGGATAATGCTGCAGAACCGCTATTATGACAAATTGTTTTATACATTATGTACCTGATAATCTGTTGTTACCCCACAGTTCTCGAGTTCTTACAACAGTCTACTAAGTAATCAGTAAAGTCTGTTAATTAAAAAAAGAAATGAATTTGACTTTCCTAATGGAGGCTACACAGTGGATCTTTAACTTTGATTTTTGTGGGAATTCCAGAGAAGTATAAATTCTTACTGGATGCACTATTCTCATATCTTCAGTTTTGCATTCTATAATAAAGTTTCACTTGTATTATGACACACTGCTTTACCTCAATAGTGTCCAGAGACCAATATTATATTCATAAAATAGCAGAACGTATTCTAAGAACTAAGCCAACATGAGAATGGAGAAAGGAGATTCTGCCAGTAGGGATGATTGCAATTAGGGGTACACAGAATAGGCAACAGGGGTTGGAATTTACTGGAGAAAAATGATATAGGAACTAAGGTATCAGGAGCAAATAACTAGAGAGAGAAAGATTATATAATGGGAAGAGGCCAAGAAGATACTTGGACTGCAGGCTAGAGACTGCCTTCCCTATAAGGGATGGATATCAGAGTACAGGTAAAGAGAAAGGGACAGGAGAATTCTAAGTGAAAGACTTGCTCTGGTACAGTTTTATTTGACTCTAGAACAGAAGCTGTTGTTCAGAAAGGGATAATTAGTAGGACATATAAAATACTGCATGATAGCTATAAGAATCAATCAGAGGAGGTTAGAAATGATTGGGAAGAGTAATTGGATAAGCAATTCACAAGGAAACAATGAGAAGACATATGCATGTCTCCTGAATATGCAAAAACGTCTAGAAGATTTAGGATTTTTGCTTGGAAGTGTTTGAATAGGTATCTGTCTACTTCAAGAAGACTACAAAGAATTTTTCCTCATGTAGATGGCAAATGTTGGAGGTGTGATGGAGAAGAAAAAGATAACTGGGATGATATGTTTTGGGAATACAATTAGTTGGTACACTTTAAAAAAGGTGTACTATATCAGAAATACTGGGTGAACAAATGGGTGCAACTAAGGAAATTATTTTTTGAGCTGGTTTACAGTGGTTTACAGGATCTGAATTGTCTAGATATAATAAGGCCTTGTTAAGTTTAATTCTGGTGGCTGCCAAAAAAAAAACAATTACTAGAACACATTTAGCCCAGCTACTTCACAGACAGGGGCTAAAGGTGGAGGTGTCTCTACTTATATCAGAAATAAATATACGTCAAGGCTGGTCCAACAGGACAAGGCACTTGAGCTGCTCAATATTCATCACCAGAGGCAAAATCCAGTACCACTTCCTTGCAAGCTATACGTCCCCCTGTTTGACCCAGGAAACTCATATCATGTATTTAAACTCATTAGAAACACTAACCATCCATCCCAATACCATATTCATGGGTGACTTTAATTACCCCACTATTAATTGGGAATCCTATATGACACCAAACATACAGGCACAGAGATTCTTGGATTTTGTAAACACAGACTCCCTGGACCAGATAGTCAATACACCAACCAGGGGTGCAAACATACTGGATCTAGTCCTCACTAACAATGGAGAGTGCTGCACACCCCCTACTGTAATGTCTTCCCTGGAAAGGTCAGACCACAAAATGGTCTCCTTTGAAATAAAAATAAAACCTGTATCCCCAGCTAAACCTAAGATGTTCAGGAACTACTGTAAGGCCAACTTCCTGCTGTTAAATTATAACCCTGCAAAATGTCAAGCCCCTATAAGCCCTGAGAACACTGTTGCCTATGCAAAACTGCTCACAGAAACCCTGTACAAGCATGTTAATAGCTGCATAGAGACAGCTGTAGCCACCAGGAAGAAATGCAGAACGAACTCAAAAAACAAGCCACCCTGGTGGAATCAAAAAATCAACAGGCTGTATAACAGAAGGAAAGAAATTATGGCAAAAATTAGGAGGTGCAGCACCCATCAGGATAAAGGAACTCTCATCAAGCTAAACAAACAACTCACAGGACAAATAAAGTCTACCAAAGCTAAATTTGAGGTAAGGTTGGTCTCCCAGGCCAAGGACAACCACAAAGCATTCTTCAGTTACGTCCGCAACTGCAAAGGCAATACACATTTGTGTGCAGAGCTCATTGTAAATGGAGCCACCTATACTGAGCCAGAAGATATAGCAAACCTCCTGGCTGATAAATTCAGCTTCAACTTTACCCCTCCCCCATTACTTTCCCATAGGAAATACCATCAAGTATAGCTCCTCCTGTTATCACTAGGGAACAGGTCTTTAATGCTCTCTCTAAGACCAAGAACACTGCATCAATGGGCCCAGACAATATCCCAGGTTGCTTTCTAAATAGCATGAAACATGACATATCAGGCCCTCTATTATCATTATTTAACTGTAGCCTCCAAACCGGCTTCATGACTCATGAATGGAGAATGGCAACAGTCATCCCTCTGCACAAAGGTGGGCCATCTGCAGACCCTGGAAACTACAGATCCATAAGTCTCACTAGTCTTACATGTAAAGCCATGGAAAGAATTATCATGGAAATGATCAGTAGAGATATAGTAAACCTTCAGACACTGGCCCCAACCCAGTTTGTTTTTGTCATGGGCAGATCATGCCTACTCAACCTGGTGGATTTCTCTGAGAAGGTAACGAAAGCAATGGATGAGGGAAAATGGTTCACTCTGCTTTCCTTGACCTGGCTAAGGCATTTGACACAATACCCCATTCGGGCATTGTTGACAAACTCAAAAGGTTAGGTACAAACTCAAATGTCAGTCAGTGGATAGACAACTGGCTCACAGACAGGACCCAGGAAGTTAGAATTGAGCAGTCCACCTCTACAAAGAGGTCAGTCACAAGTGGAGTCCCTCAGGGATAAGTCCTTGGGCAGCTGCTTTTTGGCATTTACTTTTCAGAA
Organism: Protopterus annectens; assembly: GCF_019279795.1. Taxonomy (NCBI): domain Eukaryota; kingdom Metazoa; phylum Chordata; order Ceratodontiformes; family Protopteridae; genus Protopterus; species Protopterus annectens. Next base: position 24,488,500 of record NC_056728.1, on the reverse strand, counting down.
GTCAAGGCCAATGTCAATGGTCTTTGGCTGACTAAATTTGCAGATGATTGCAAATTAGGAGATGTCATTGAATCTCATAGTGACACAAATGTTCTCCATGAGGGGCTGACAAAACAACTGGTGCCAGAGCCATGGACTAAAACTAAATGCCAAGAAATGCATAATAGTATCCTTTGGGAAGTCATCCATCCCTGGTAACTATCATATTGACAACACACCCCCTTAGAACTGACCCAGTAATCAGGGACTTAGGGTCACACATAGATAATAATCTAGCCTTTGACCATCACATGTCTACAGTATTAAGGAAATCATTCTATGCTGCATAATTTATAAACAAAGGCATGGCATCTAAGTCCAGGAAGTCATTGTTCCACTGTATTTGTCATTCATCAGACCTATCACTGAGTATAATGCCCGCTTTGGTATGTACCTAAGTAGGCATGTCCAACAATTGGAATGTCCACAGAGGTTCCTCACTAAAAGAATACAGGCCATAAGTAAAATGTCCTATGTGGACTGCCTCAAGGCCCTATCAGTGTATTCTGTCTCATACAGGCTTTTGACAGGATATCTATGCCTAGCATACAGGGCATTGTCAGACCCCACTCTGATGGAACTCCGGCATATCCACAAAAGAAACAGCACCAGAATTACCCATTCTAAAGACTTAAACCTTCCCTGTGATATAAATAGGACCTGCTGGACAGACAAGTATGTTTCCCAGAGACTTCCCTGTTTATGGCATAGGCTCCCCATCCAGCATTCCTACCTAACCCAATTCAAGTGCAACTTGGACAATCGGATGAGGAACAGGAAATTCATCCCTGGCTTGGCACCTATGTCTCTCATGGACACAGACAACCTGTAAATGTTTCATCTCCCAGTCCCCTGCTTACACTTATCAAGGGTATCAGAACTTGTCAGAGATTTGGGATGCATGACTAGGCTTAAAAAGGCCTTGTGGTCATTAGCCTAGTAAACATCTGACAAACCAATACAATGGAAATACTGAGTCAAAACAAACTAAACCAACACCAAGAAAAAACTCAGTCCGGCACACTCGACCCAATAAAGGCAACTAGTAAAAATCACGATCCCAGACAAAACGATCCAGTACCAGTAAAATTCAACAAACTATTGTGTGTACATATATTCGCAGAAGGTTGATGTGATATTTTACTTGTAAATGGTTGAATAGTTTTAGTATTTTACTAGAATGTGCTTGATTAATGTTTGTGTAATAGTTAACATAGTCATTTGGTATTAATTAGCTAGTGACCAATAGAATTTTGAAATTTTAATGATGTAATTAATTGGATAAGAAAATTGTGTTATTTAAGTGTTTGATGGGAGCAAAGGTATATTCTGATGAAGTTCTCTGTGCGGAAAGAAAGCACTTAATCCTTTGTGGCATTAAAGAATTTTACTGGTATTGGATCGTTTTGTCTGGGATCATGATTTTTACTAACTACCTTTAATGGGTCCAGTGGCTGGACTAAGTTTTTTCTTGGTGTTGATTTCTTGGTGTTAGCCTAATAAACATGTATGGGATTCAAAGTCTAAATTAACTGTATTTGAAATAGCGAATACTGTAACAGAGATTAAAGAACTGAAAGTGGGAATTTTTTTGAAAAGAGCAGGAGCAATTTGCATAGAAAAAATGGAAATTGTGGAAACAATACATGAAGTATATTGTTTTGGAAGAGGAGTGGGGCTTAGGGGAAGGCAGGAACTGATCAATTTGTGTAATGTTAGATTGATAATGATCATATAAAAGAATATATGTGATATACAATGTTTGTAATTGGGTACATTTTAACATCGTTTGTTTTCTGTTATATAAATGTATGTTTGCTTATATCTTAAGTGATAACTCAATAAAGGTGTTAAAGAAGAATGTCCACAGACATGTCTGCAAAGGTGTTATTTGAAGTTTCTTCAATGACCTTTCATTTTAAAACTGTAGGTTTTATAAATAATGTGTCTAGCTTATTTTTGTCAATCTTTTCCTCTCTTTAAAAGCTAGATATATGAACTTCCTTTGTTTATGTTTTTTTATTGTTAAAAGCAGTCTATTTTTCTGCTGCTGAAACTCTGTGTTTCTGTTGTTGAGTTCTGTGTTCTGTGAAAGTGTTTCTGTTTTGTTGAGTGTGTAATGATTTTCCCCATTTTTACAGCATTTGAGTTTTTTCTGTGTCTAGATGGCAAAAGATGCAAGTGAAATTATAGCATACATAAAAAAATTCTAATCTTTTAGTCATGGATTTTTGGTTAGTTGGGGAGGGGGGGTTACACAGATTCTGTCTACTCATTCTAATGCAGGTTAGTCAATTAGTGTGATGCCAAGAATCTCAAATTCAGAAACACGGTAAAATTGCACAGAGAAACACCTCATTAGTGGCCAGAGCTGGATTACAGTCAAATGAGGCCCTAGGCAGGGTAATGTAACAGGCCACCTCCAGTCATTCCGGTGTCCCATTAATTGTTTCTCTCTCCCTCCAGTTACCATAAACACTGCTCAAAACTGTCAGAGTGCACAGTATTTTTTCTTTTCTTTTGAAATGAAGACAGCATGTGGATTTACTTTATAAGTTTTAATTTATTTACTTATTTTTTGTTGACCAGGTTAGCTCCACGTAGTAGAAGGATGAAGCCCTGACTGTGACCTAGAGGACCCAGGTCTGACTAGTGGCCTGACCACTACAGGAGCCACTGACAGGGGACAGAAGAATGATGAGGCATACGTCTGCTTGACTCTCTCCTAGAGAGGCTCTGGGCACATGCTATAACATGTCTAATGTCACAATTCTCAATAGAGATCATGATTCATTGACTGAGCCAATAGTTATTATAGAAGAGGCAGGATAGCTGAGTACTGTGCCACTGTAGAGGCAGGGTCTACCTTCTCACAACGCCCACTGCACATCTCACATGAGGATATCACCCAGCACTCTGAGGGAGGTAGGGCTTAAGTAAAACGACATCATAGGATATGACAGTATATCAGATGATATCTTGACCTCCATCCCACTTTATAAAGCATGATGGCTCACATCCCTGCTTAGCTTATGGGCTTCCCTCTTGGTGGAGGTCACACCATGGAGCATACATGTGCTGGGACCAAGGAGGATGGGAATCCGGCTATAGAAGTAGCTTGACCAGCGGTGACTCTGGTGAAAAAAAATAAGTGACAGCTCTCAAAATTAATAATTTACACTTCTTATTGCAAGAACAGAGATTATACTTCATTATCTAATGATAAAAACAAAGGAAATATGTTTCACGTAATACCTTTATTGGTAAATTATGCAGGAATGTGAGTTTTCAAGACTGATTGACCTTTTTGTCAAGCAACCTTTATGACATTGTAACAAACAGTGATATACTGAAATCAAACAAAATTAATAATAGGCGTTCTCTGTGCATTAGTTTGTTTTGCCTTATATTTACCAGCATCGACATCACTTCCCCTCCGATCCTTAATAAAACTGAACTCTGGCTTTTTTCTTGCTTCTTCAAAATTATGGTTGTTGATAATCAAGCAATATCCATGAGGTTTATGTTTCATTTCATAAACAGTCTCATCCTGTTAGAGCAAATAAAAAAACAGCTATTAGCATTATTGCTATTTGGTATTGTTTAAACTTAAATATTATGTATGAACTTGCCTTTACCTCTGGCCTAGGCCATAACTCAAAATGTTTTTTGGATCAGCTCACTCACCCACATAACAAATTCAAATAAAATAAAATACAATTATGTTCATAAATGCCAAGTGACATTATGAAAAAGAGAAATACTGTAGTGTATAGATTGTTCTCAAGAGATCAATTTACAAACAGCCATAATCTCAGTGTTGTAATAATCAGTCACTGTACCATCAGTGCTGACTTTTTGTTGTGTGCACTACAGCTAGCTCCGCAGCAGTCCTATATTTATTTATAGTCTCTTTTCTATCTTTTTGCCTATCTGAAAGTCTGTGATTTGCAGTCAGGATGCCAAACTGAATAGACATTATCATGACATTTGTTCCACTAATGAATATCTTGGCAGGGCACAGATCCTTACAATTTTTAAGTACACCCCTCCCCACTGTACTACATTTTCAAACTGCTGGAGCAGCTGTGCAGTGTTTTATTCCTCTATCACACTGAGTTGCTGCTCACTTTCACTACTCTCTATCCATGTTCCCAGATCAAGCATAAGTGATTCTTCTGGCAACGTACTTTGTAAACGGGCCTTGTGATTTATTTTGCGCTGTACTTCATCTTGTGCGTATCCTTTCATTATACTTCTCGGCAAATCAGCAACAACCCTATTTTCCCCTTGGGGTATCTATTAATAATATTACAGCCTACTGCCTACTAACATTATACCTGTAATAGTCTATACTTACTATAACTTACACAGCATACTACTGGAATTAAACATTTTCATTTATTTACTCACTGCAATTCACTGAATTTTGTTGTTCATAACTTGGAGCTGTACACCAAAGGTGCCCACTGTAACTGGGCACTGCCCAGTTGAGCTATATTTAATACCGTGTGACAAACAAATACATGATAAATAAGTAAATCAGCAGTTTAAAAAGCAAACGAATAATGCTCAATAAGAAAGTAAGCAAAAGGGGTGAAAGAAAAAAAAAACAACACAAAACTGAGGACAGTATGCCATTCGAGGAAAACTAGCACCATCTGACGTAGTACGAACCAATGTCATGCACCAAGCAATGTAACATTCTGGTCACTTTGCATGTTCATAGCACAAAAAACAAAACAAAAAACAAACAAACAAAAAACACAAGGCAGAAAAGAATCAAGATAATTGTGTTTATTAACCGGGTAAGTGAACTGGTCCAAAGACCATTTTCAGCTATGACTTGAGCCAAGAGGCAGTAGCAACTTTTCAAAACAAAATTTACAAAACCAATCACCTTCTGAGTTACACTTCAAGCCAACATTTACATGTAGGTTACAGTATAACCAGTATTTACAGTTCAATAACTACTATAGTTATGCAGAGATACAGCTGGTTCATCTCGTGCCCAGTGCAGCTCCGTGAACTGGTGACCCTCAACCCTAAGATGAGGAGCAAAAAAGGTCCTCTGCTTCTGGACCAAAGGAAGACATATTTCTTCTTTAAAAATTGTGGCAAACCACATGCTACATGGCTAAAACTTCTGTTGCACACCAAGTACTGAAGCAAAAGGTGAAGCAAGAAATTAATTTTTGGGAATGAATACTGACACTGCACCACCAACTGACAGACATCTGCAGATCACACTCCCCCCTAACACCTTGAGTATGGGGTGGCTGTCCCCTTTGCCCCAGCCTAGCGTCACTTCTAACTTTTGCTTTTACATTAATATTTACACAAATTGCTGCATTCTGTACAAGGATATTTATTTGTACTGTAATTCATTACTGCTACGCATTGCTCACTATAGAACAATTTTCAGTAGACAGCTTAGGCGCCAATTCCCTTAATCTAACCTACTTACCTATAACATTTGCTGTTGAGGGTGGTCTTTCAAGAAATTTTGCAAAATAGTTTTAAAATATTTTTATATTTTTGTCTGATAAGATTATTCTGTACTACAGGAGTAGTTTTGTATAAGACACTTTCTGTCACTGCCAAGGCATGGGTGTTTGTAATTATAGAGTATCTTGATTTCTTAGGATACATTAGGGACTTCTGGCTTCCAGATTTTTACCTCATATTTTTGATGTGTTCCTTATAAAACGTGTGTTTTTTTTCTGGCAAATTATTGGGGATTGAAGTCGCTAAATAATGACAGACATTTGAGTTTCAGACTTCATAACTTCCAGAAAATGCCTTTCCAGCACAATACATTTTATTCTAGCAACTGTCTAAGTTTATAGGAGCAATATTTAAAATGTATCCCTATTTCTGGGGCCTATGTCTCCCCATTGTTTTTGGCTTTGTACGGATTTCTCGTGCTAAGAGGTTGAGAGATATGTTTCTAACTGGCAGTGTATTTTTTCAGAGGTGGGCTCCCTTACTGTCTTATGAGTTACATCAGACTCCTACAGTGACCCACCATATAGTTGCCATTACTTGAGGATTCTTCAAGGCAAAGGGGGAATGGAAATAGGTTGCTCGGTCTTTCTTCCATACGACAGATGGACTTCACCTACAGACAATTTAGAATCCCCAATCCACCTTACTGCATGTCTTTGAATTGCGGGAGAAAACTGGATCACCCAGAGTAAACCATGAGAACACAGGGAAGACATACAGACTCCATACAGAAGGCATCTCAGTCACAAACCGAAACAGAGAACATCTTGCTGTAAGATGACACTGCTAACTGTTACACCTCTGTGATGCCCAAAGGTGGGCAGCAGCTTTCATTTAATAGCTTGTAGGTTAGAATATTTAGAAATAAAAATGTTCTTTTGGCTCAGCAGGTGACCATTTGTTTTTTCTGTCTGGCATTCCTTGGTGAAATGGAGAATAGTTAGTTGTAAACACTATGGACATTGTTGATCTTTGGTGCAGGATTTTGAACATCGTTATGATAAGGGGACAAATAATAACGGTTATTGTTTGACTGGATAAACAGGACATTAAAGAACATGTCCAGTAGATGATTCACAATATGTAATGGCTAACAGTCTGTTGCCTCCTCCCACTTTTTCAGCATTGGTGTTCTAGATGAGCAGCGACAGTAATGTACATCGTAAAGTAATATGAATGCAGAGTAGATGAATAACGTTATAATCATATAGAATGTGGAATTAAGAGTGTGGGAATTTAAGATTTAAATACAACAAGTAAGGCTATGTTAAGACTTCATACCATACTGCAGGGTGTGGCAAGACAGCTCATTGATGCCTGATTTAAGGCTTCAGCCTCTGCAATAGAAATGGCACAAGAGGTAATGTACATCATCGAGTTTGGATACAGGGGGAGTGAGATATTTTTGAAAAGTTTGGTATTGCTTTTGTTGGATAGATTTATTTGGAGAAGCCTTTATCAGATTAAGGATGTGGTTTCTATACATCAGAGAAGTACATGCCAAATAACAAAGGACAGCCTGTCAGGTTGATGGGTCTGTAAATCCTGGAGTCATTGGAGGGGGCCACCTTGTGAACAGGCATCACAATTGCTATCTACCAAAGTTTGGGAATAAAGTTAATGAATAAGATCCGGTTAAATAGCTGTAGGAGTGGGTCCACTAGGGCATATTTGGTGTTTTGGAAAGTACTTTTAATAAGAGTTATTTTGTGATGATAGGGGGTTTTAAGTCTTTAGGTATATGTAAATTTGGTAAAATATCTCTGGGTGAAGTTTGCACTGAATTTGTTTGACAGTACATTTACAATATCCACTGAATCAGAGTAGGTAGTGACCATTTGGATATGTTTAGAGCAATGTTAGGTGCTATTTCATAACTTCCTGATGCAGGTAAAGAAAGATTTGTAATTATCCTTAGCTTCCAGTGCTAGCCTAAGTTCATGGGAGGCTTCAGTTTTACTGATGGTGTTTTTCAGTACCTTGGATAACCTTTTGATGTTTATTATTTATTTATTTGACATTTGTTGACCAGGTCAGTCTGACTGAGTCAAAGCCCTTTTTCAGCGGAGGCCCGGGGAGAAAAGCTCCACACCAGAGCAAACATACATAATAGTAAAATCAATGATACATACAGAATAGTAAAACCAAAGATACAGTATGATATAAAAGAATGACATAATAATGAAATACATTATTTACACATCAGAAATTATATACAAACATATCACTGAATCAAGCAGTACAGTCACTGTGGCTGAGGGTCAGAGACATCATTAAGGAATATCATTCAAGGAATAGGAGTTGTTGACATTTAGTTAACTCAGGTAGAACTTTAAAAAGTGTGAATTGTAGGTTTCATGAGACAAGTTAACTTAGATAGATTTCAGATAAGTGTGGGTTGTAAGTTTCATGAGACAAGAAACAAAAAGTCAATTTGCAACCAAAGAGTAGATATAAGAGAGAGATTAAGGGGGGGGGGGGGGTAGGTGAGAGGGAGGAGTATAGTAGCAGGTGGAACAGTCATGGAGGATGGTTACAGTGACAGATCCATGTACTGTGTAGAATGTTTTTGACAGTAGTCTTGAATTTTTGTGGGGGATTAATATTTCTAATATCCAGAGGAAGTTTATTCCAAGATAGGGCAGGGGAAGAGATGTGTAGGTTTTGTCCTATTTTGCTTTTAGGTTTGTAGATTTGGAGGAGGTTTTGGTCTGAGCTTCAGAGAGACCTTAGAGGGGTACAGAAAGAGACAAGTGAGGCAATGTCAGGACAGAAGGAGGGCAGGTACAGAATAGAATTCATGATCTGAAGATGTGGGAGAAGCAGTTGGTGAGGAAATTCTAACCAGTTCAGAGTTTTAAGAGCCACACAGTGGTGAGAGTAGTAGGTTTGTTCTGCAGCAAATCTTGCAGTTTTATTGTATGTGGATTCTAATTTTGTTAGCAGAGTGGTCTGAGGAATACTGAAGATTTGTGAGCCATAGAATAGGCTTGGAAGAAGGTATGCATGGGATAGGGAGATTTTAGTTTTTTTGGACAGAAATATTGTTATTTCTATAAAGAACTCAAAGTTTTGGTGGGTTTTCTTAATGTTGCTGAAAATGTGTGGGTTGCACTTTAGTTGGTCATCTATGATGACACCAGAAGTTTGGTGTGGGACTCAACTATGACAGGTGTATTATTAAGGAAGATTGAGAAATAAAATTTAAGATGGTTCATAGTTTTGGGAATAAAAAGCAGAAGGTTTTTTTTTTTAAGGATTTACAATTAGTTGGTTCTTGGTGAGCCAGTTTTCAATTGATAAGAAGGATTTTTGTGTGATAGTATTTAGGTCAGAGAGGGAATCTGCTATAGTGATGACTGTGGGGTCATCTGCATATTGAACAAGTAATGATTGTGGACAGGATGTGAACAGTCGGTTGGTAAAGATGTTACAAAGTAATGGGCTAAGGATAGATCCTTGAGGTACACCCATCTTTAGAGGTAGGGCAGGAGATGTTGTAGAGCGCCATTTAACAGATTGAAGTCAGTCTGTGAGGTAACTAGTAAGCCAGGAAATAGTAGAAGTGGATAGCTTTAGTTCAGAGAGCTTGGCTAGCAGCAGTGGGTGGCAGACAGTGTTGAATGCTTTTGAGAGATCAAGAAATAGGCTAGAGATGAGTCTATTATTGTCTCTGGCTTGTGATATAGTGTCTATGAAGAATATGAGGGCAGTGGAGGTGTTATATTTTGGGTGAAATCCATGTTGTGTGGGGGTATGTATGTTTTCTTGTGAGAGGTAGTGTAGGGTTTGTTTGTGAACACATTTCTCTAATATTTTGGAAAGAAGGAATAGAATAGCGATTGGTTTGAAGTTGGCAAGTTTAGCAGCGTTACCACCATTGTGAATGGGTACAGTATAGAATTGTTTCCAGACTGTGGGAACTTTTGAATCAGTAATGGAACAGTTGATAAATATGGAGATGGGGAAGGCAAGTGAGTTTGCTGCTTTCTGAAGAAAGAGTGGAAGTAAATTATCAACAGAGAGGGAGCAGGGTTTTAGTTTAAGAAGCAAGGATTTAATGTAGTTGGTAAACACTATTTTCAGAGAGAAGGCCTGACAGGAATTTGAGGATGTGGGATGGTCAGGAGAGATTTTAACATTAGTGTTGGAGTTGGTTTGGAGTGAAAGTTTGCTAATGGTGTCGATGAAATAAGAACTGAAGATGCGTGCTGTTTCTTGGGGAATGTTGTTATGACATAGACTGGGAGATGAGGGGTTACCAGGGTGCAGAATTTGGTTGATGGAGTGGCAGAATTTCTTTGGGTTGGATGAGTGTGGGGATAGTGGATTATTACAGAAGTTTTTCTTGTCAATATAGATGTATTTTTAGTAAGTTTCTGTGAGTGATGGGACATCCAAGCATGGAATTCATTGACTTTGTTGGGTATGCTTGTGATGTTCATAGAGTAGAGAGATATGTGTTTCTTGGGAATGGTTGGATGAGGAGAGGTTGGGTCCCTGGGCTTGAAAGCTTGGATGAGGACAGGTTGGGTTCCTGGGCTTTATGCTGGAGGGAGAGGGTTATAAGGTCCAGGGTTTGGATGGAAGTCACCAGATGGGAGCAGGATACTGAGAGTAGGAAAAGAGTTATGAGGAGGGGTGATTAAAATAGTATTTCACCTTACTTTTGGGGAAGTTAAAGGCGTATGGTGGGATTTTGATTTTGGGAAGAGGGGATGTTGTAGAAAGGGTAGAGGATGTTAACATAAATGAGTGTAGAGACAGTGGAATAATTGTTGGAGAGCTGGAGGTCAGGGAATGGTGATGCAGTTTATATGAATATTGCAGGAAGACAGGTTATATAGAAGAATTAGGGTAGAGGTAGAGAGGAGGTATAGTATCATGTTATAGAGTAACATGATGTGAGATAGGATAGGGTGAGGTGGCAAATGAACAATTTAGTGGACTAGGGGTATATCCTTATTGTTTGAGTACAATAGTAACCTATGCTATGGTCTGAGAGAGGGGAGGCCAATGTGTGCAGCTGGTGAAAAGAAAACAATCACTTAGCTATAGGGCAAGGTAGGATCCAGTGCTTAACGGCACCCAATTGCAGTAATTTTAAAGTCTAACAAACAAGACTAACTGATTCTGCAAGAAAAGGTTATGTCTAACCTTATGCTTATTATTTTAAGTTTGTGCTTTTAGCCAATTTTTCCTTAAGGGAGGGAAAGTAAAAGTAATTTAAAGTAATGGTAGGATAACTTTATGTGGGTGGGGGTGTGGTTTAAACAGCTGCTGTATCTGGAATTTTGCTCACAAATGCATAGAATTACTTAACTCTAGACAGTGACCAGAAAATATAAGTTAATAAGAGAAATTCAGCTAGCCTTGATTTGTGGGTCTGTAGTTTTCCTATATATTCTAGTGAACTTTTTTCTCTTGTTTATTTATTTGTTTTTATTTTTACATTGGATAACCAGGTGAGTCCATCTGGGCCCAGATAGCCCTTTTTCAGTGGAGATCTGAGGAGAAAAATTCCAGGAAAGTAGTTTAAAAATAAGAAAAACCTAACAATTCATGTTGTGAGATACTTAGTGCAAAAACAGAGAGAAATATACAATACAAATATATACAAGGCAAAAGTACAGTATTTTGAGAATACAGTAACAATATGTTTGGGAAATTTGGTTAGCATTAAGTTATTTATAAGGACTAGAGCAATGCCTAAAATAAAAAAAATATATATTTATATATGAGGACAACCAAGCTGGTTTGCTCTTTCTTTTCACTTTTTGTTTAGTTTTGGTACGGGATGACAGGTTTATATAATTTTCTTAGTGATCATAGATTTTACTTGTATAACTACTGTCTGTGTCTATATTTTTTTTTGGGGGGGTGCAGTTATATTTGAACTTGGAGAGATCATCATAGAATTGCAGGAAGTTTTTACGTATGAAGTCTTTGAATATTAGATTAGCCTCAGCTTGTTTAGGGATTTTGAAAGAGAAGGTTACCAATTTGTGGTCAGATTTGATGGGGGGGGGGGGAGTATGGCTGAGGGCTAGTACATAGTTCTACCATATTTGTACAAACCAGTTCAAGAACATTTTATCATTGAGTCTATATTATATGAACGAAAGTTCATATAAGCGAACACTCTAATGAGCGAAACTCACGGACATCGAGATGCGTGTTGTAGGATCGCAGTACAGTGAAGATTACAGTATTTGCCCTTTCCTCACTGTAGTGCGATCTCGGAGTTGGAATATATATTTAGCGGGGGGGGGGGTAATATTGTTTTCGATGTCCGGGATTTTTGCTCATTCAGCATTCGCTTATATGAACTTTTGTTCATATAATATAGACCCTTTATCCTCTAGTGGTCTCTGACTAGTTCATCCAGGAAATTATTGTTTATGAGACTGAGGAATTTTTGGGCATAGCTTGCATTTGTGGTACAGGTCTCCCAGTTTATCAATAGATAGTTAAAGTCTCCAAGGTGATGGGAGTTTTTGTGTATTTGAAGTTCATCCAATGTATTTGAGAAATTTACATGAATTTTGTGGGTCATCAAAGGGAGCCTGTAACATGCTATGATAGTTGGTTTTATTTAGACTGAGTTGAATTTCAGTATGTTTTGTTGGTGACTCTCTGGGAATCTGTCTTGAGGCAGCGTGGTCTTTAACAACTATGGATACTTCACCACAGTATCTATTGGGTCTAAAGGCATGGTTGGTGCAAAATCCCTGACATAGATGGATGATTTTTGGTCTTTTAAACTGGTTTCAATAATAATACATATATGAATGTGCTTCAAATGCAGGAGGGATTCAAGGCCAGGCTGTTTGTTATTTAGACTCCTATTATTCAGCAGCGCTATATTAATATTGTCTGGTGCTTTGGTGTAGTTTTTAGTTTGAAAGATCCATTAAATGGACTTTGCCTAAAAAGGCATTATGGTGGAAGCAAAGGCTTTAGCTAGTACATGGAAGTCCTGGACAGAGAGGTATAAGCTGTCCTTAGCAAAGCAAGTGGGGCTTTGTAACAGTTCATTCCGTGCTGGCACATACTGGACTCTCTTGAATGATACTAGTCACAGAGCCATTTGTTGAAATCAGTCACCTTTACTTTGTACTTCGACATCATTCTTGGTGAAGGTAGAATCCCACACAATACAAGAGTGATTTTTTCCTGCACGTCTGACATGCATACAAAGCTTGGAAATGTCTTTCTACATTTCTCCTTAGTTTTAAAGTGCACCAAGCCATTTGCACCCACCTGGACCACCACCATAGCGTAGTTGTATTTGTTCATCTTAGGAGTCTTGAGGGCCCTTGAAAAGTTGGAAACCTTGGAACCAGAAACACAAGTAACCCTCACCCTGGTCTTGTTCAGCCTTGTGAAAAAAGAGTGTGTGTGTCTTTCTATGGAGTCACCAATCACCTGTACATTACTGATAGTGAAGGGTTTAAGAGTAATTGGTTTGAGCAAATTTTCCTGATGACTCCCAATTGTGGATGTAGCAGTATATGTGAAGTGCTTGATTTCCACTGAGACCCGGTCTTGTTTGACCTTGGAGACTTAGGCAATTACTTTTTTTTACAGCCTCAGCATATGAAAATTTTCCATGTATTTGTGTAGTGTGATGCAGGATTGGGTGGTGGTGTTCAAAGACTGTGTTTTTTGTAAGAATGTTGCCTCCATCCTAGTTAAATACTGGCATCTCTCACAGGTGGTTTTGATGGAGTAAGTAGCAATTCACTGAATGTAAACATCAAGCTTCTCTCTCTTCTTACTCAGAATATACACTCCTGCTAAATAACTAACCATTCTCATAAATGTCACATTTTTTCAACTAAATGTTTCTCTGAAAGGATAATTTAAAAGAACCACAAAAACATTCTCTTCAAATAACTATTCCCTTGCTTCCCTCCACTCCTCCAAAAGTAATATCTAACACTATTACTTATTTCATCGTAAATTAAATGTCATCTATCTGAGCTATCTCACTGAATCCCTTATACTTTTCTTTAAATCCAATTATACCTACATTTATTTCCATCTCCTTTAATAATTTCAATAACCACAGCCTATTTTGCCACCAAAACTAAATAGTCTGCATAAAACTGACCCTATGGATCACAGCTATATTTACTACTTCCAGTTTTCCTCCAAAAACCCATTTTATCAGTAGTCCTTACCACAGCATACACAATTAAAGGACAACAATAGGATTCTAATAGTAAATGATTAATTTTTCTGTCCTTTTTCCTCCCTATTTACTGCCCCTGCTATGAATAAACAACAATACAGCATTTAAAATATTTTAAATTGACTGCTTCTCTCCACTAGAACAGTACCTTACTGTACTGTGGTGGTTCCACTTTCAAAAAACGTTTATCCCACCCTGGAAAAGTTTGCTGCAGTCAATTCATTGATGTCATCAAGGCCAATGAATAATGGTAGTTTTCTGGCCAATTCCCTCCCAAAACTGACATCGCCATGACTGTCCTAAAACCCCACCCATGCTGCGATATCACAGCTCCCTGGTCCTTCCCTAACCCGTACAGAAAGTAAAAGCTAGAACAAGGCAACAGTAGGACAAGTCAGGATTCACAAAAGACTGCAATTTAGGCATTATAAAAAGAAGCAGCAGTAAAAAGCGCTTTAAAAGTCTGTTCTGTGGCATTTGTACTGTTTGTGTTTTGAGTAGTCATTGAACAGCATGAAATGTTACTTAAAACTGACTGAAAGACAGCAGTATATGCATGTAAAATCAATGCAGTGACAGAAGCTTTAGGAAGAAAGAGGCCTGCGCGATATAATTTTTTTAAAGACAAGCACTGCATTATGGGACACCTAGAGGCAGACTAAATCAGAATTACTTCAAGATGCCAGACCCCATGTGGTGAGACTCAGAAATTACATATAAAAATATTTAAAAACCTGTAAATAGTCCCAGAGTGGTGTTAAAACGTAGGAAACACCAAACTATGATGAAATAAATATGTTTGAGTTTGTGGGTGTGGTTCTCCTTTAAAGAAAAAATAGCCTCACTCTGTGGCTATCTCTGTCTCATTCCCTTCTCCAATTTTAATTCCTGCCACTCCATCCATTTACTAATAAAGACACAGAAGACTTGCTACATATAAAGTTTCTCAAAAATACCTATTTTCTAAGCCCAAATTGTAAGTTTTTAACAGTTCCCATATCTGAGCATGATGTACACTGTCATAAGCCTTTGTTACATTGCAGATTAACATGGGGCCCCCATTTTCTTTCTTTTATCTCTGAAACTCTGTGTTTAACTAAGACTAACATCTCCTTTACTTGGTTACCTAGAATCTCATATATGCCTCCAGTCATATGCTCCCCTATTTTTTTACATACCCTTACTTGTAACATTTTCAAAAAAGGTTTATAATTCAACTTGCATAAGGCAATTGCTCTCCAATCCTCTATATCCCTTGTACCACATTTCTTTGACAAAAAAGTAACAACAGTATCTACAAGCCTTGTGTTATCTATACCCTGATTTAAGCACAAATTTAATACTTAAAAAAAGACTTTTGATCTTCATTTAAATTACTGTAGAAATCATACCTAATAATGTCATCTCTCAGTACACCATCATGCCTGAACATACATAAAGCCTTGTTCAATTCACCTAAAGAAATATATTTATTTATATAATCCCTAAAATCTACTGTCTTTCTAATGTCCAATCCCTGACTAATCCTACTTTTACCTTTCCCATATACTTTTCCATGTACCTATTTGCAATCTCCATAATGGCTTTTAAGCTTGATTTTCTCTCTTCATTTTTCATCAAACAAATTGTTAAAAACATTCTCCTGTCTCCTGACCCATCCTCCTAATAAAGACAAAGCCTCTTCCTTTTCCGTTACTAAAAATAATGAAATAAACCCCTTCACTGTTTATCTGTTTCTTTTATAAATTTCCCTTTCCCTCCCCCTTTTTATATACTCATTATCATACACTTCCAATATACTCATGATTCTTTAATAGTTAGGCATATTTTCTCCTTCATTCCTTCCCCATTCATGTTATCAATATTCTTATTTATAATTATCTTTAAAAGCAACCTACCAATCTGTTAATGTATCATAAAAGCTCTTTCAGTAATATGGCCATTCCATAGTTGTCTTACTTTCATCTTCTAATCATCACTCGGTACCCATTTTACTGTCAGTCTTTTTATGCCCCTCTCTATTTCTGTTTTCCCCCTCCTTATTCAAAGGCTCCCCATATTTTTGGTGATGAGTAAAAACCAGTATTAATCCATCACTCCTAAATTTTTGGTGATGAGTAAAAAACAGTATTAACCTATCACTCCTAAATTCTTGCAAATAAACTTGGAAAAGAGAAGAACAATCCACTTCTGCTCTCATCTTCCCTTTATGATAGGTGTAAAACCTACCCTTCCACACCTGTGATTCTCATATTTTTAAGAATTCTTTGCATAACTTAACATCTAATAGAACTTTTCCCTTTTCTTTTCTTAAATTACAATTACATTTCCCATAATAGTTATGAGCAAATTTACAATCAAAGTATCAAAGAGTAGGGGTAGTTCCCTGGTGCCCTAGCAACATTTCCCCTAGTCAGTCTTAATATCACCTTGGGTCTTCCCTGAAAAGATGCCCCTGCACACTGGGACTAACCAGTCAAATTCAAAAACCAACCAGCAGACTGTGGCAGCAACTGTTATGTATTTATTAATATATACACATATACATATGAACTGTGTAAAACAAGAATAAGCTAAACAGACCGGTTTCGGCTAGTATCCTGCATAGCCTTCATCAGTGTGATAAAGTACAATCTGCTCATCCTTTAAATACTCTAAGTGTGACCAATTAAAGATGCTCATTTAAACCAGGTGCAAATAGCCTTCCTAATTTAATTATCCATTTATTTTCTTTTGTGTTTAATAATTCATGCCAGCCCTGATTTATGGATTTAATGCCTAGGATCCTATCAATTATAATAAAATAAAATGATGCATTTCTATGTGACAAAGTATGTTTATACAATGCATTCGTATTTCTTTGATGTTTAATGTCACTGAAATGTTCTGATATCCTATATTTTACTGGTCTTGAAGTCTGACATATATAAAAGGCAGAACATTTGCAGACTGCAAGGTATACAGTTGTGTACACTTACCATAAATGTAGATGTTTGAGTGTATTCACTGTTGCAGTTATCACATTTGGGTTATCTGCCTTCAGGTAGCCCTCAGCCCGCCTGAATACCAAAGTCTTCGGATTTCTGCATCGGATGCTGCCTCTTCTTCCATGACATCAGGTTGCCATGGGGTATAAAACATGCAGCTGATGCCATTACATCAGTTTTTCTTGCCCGAGATGTCAGGTGCCCCCACAATGGGAAGCAACTATATGTAATGGTACACCTCCATCAAAAAGCAAATACACCAGAAAAACTAAATATACCTAACAAGAAGGAAAGGTAGAGCCAAGAGTAGTCAGGGGGCTGGAGGGAGGGTAACCAGGACTGCAACAGTGAATACACTCGAACATCTACATTTATAAGTGTACACAACTGTACTATGTTCTTCATGTTTCACCACTGCAGTCATCACATTTGGGTTGATTCCCTAAGCTAAGGAAGGGAGGAGGAAGTTAAAGAGCATTAGGGCCAGCTATTAATCCCTGCAAGACTGCAGTGGTGAAACCAGCTCTGGATTTAGAAAAAATAGGCATGTGGTAAATGCTTGGTGAAGGTATGTACAGAGCTCCAGGTAACAGCTTCAAGGATGTCCCTGGTAGGGACTCCTCTGAGAAAGGCTGCAGAGGTAGATGCAGCCCTGGTGGAATGTGATCTTATCCCCTGTGGGGTTGGTTTTCCATGGTGCTTGTAGCAGAAATGAATGCAGTGGGCTTTCCATTTGGAAATGGTTTGCTTTGAAATGGCCTTCCCCTCTGCCCCTGCAGCAAAGCCAACTAGCAGCTATTCAGATTTTCTGAGAGGCTTAGTCCTGTCCAAATAAAATCTAAGTTGTCTGTGCACGTCCAGAGAGTGCAGTATTTGTTCCCCTTTGTTTTGTGGATTAAGGAAAAAAGTAGGCAAATGAATGGACTGATTTAGGGCCACACTAGACACCACCTTGGGCATAAAGGAAGGATTGGTCCTGAGGGAAACCCTGTCCACATGGAAGATAAAGGGTTCCACTGCCATGAGGGCCTGTAATTCAGACACTCTTCTTGCTGAAGTGATGGCTAGAAGGAAGGCTGTTTTCCAAGAAAGGAATTTCAACTCTGCTGTTGCAGCTGGCTCAAAGAGGGGGGGGGGGTGAGTTTTTCCAATACAAAGTTAAGGTCCCAGGCTGGAGTGGGAGCTTTCCTGGGGGGGGGGGTCTTAAATTTCTGGCCCCTCTAAGGAATTGTTTTAGTAGGGGGTGAGAGAAGAGGGGTGGCTCAGTATTATAATTTGCTGAAATGGCAGAGGCATGAATTTTAATTGACGAGAAGGATAGGCCTTTGTGGAGCATTTCTGTTAAGTACTGAAGAATATTAGGTAAGCTGGTCACCATTGTGCCCAACACCTGAGTCTGGCTCCAGGAACAGTATTTTTCCCATTTTTCAGCATAGGATTTTCTAGTACTAGGCCTCCTTGCCTCCAGAATGACATCCAGCACCTGCTTACTGAGGGATGCTAGAGGAGAGCTCATGGAATTAGCCAGGCTGCAAAGTTCAGGGTTTGAAGATGAGGGTGAAGAATCTGTCCCGCCTGCTGGGACAGCAGGGAAGGGATCTGAGGCAGGTGCCATGGTTGCAACAGTGTCATACTGCACAAGAGGGGGTACCAGTGCTGGCGTGGCCAGTCTGGTGCAATCAGTATTGTCCTTGGCTTGTCCTGTTTGATCTTTAGTAGAACCTTCAAGAGGAGAGGTAGAGGGGCAAAGGCATAAACCAAGAGGCTTTCCCAGGTAAAGGACAGGGCATCCACTTTCCAAGCTTGAGTTCTTGTGCAGAATTTGTCCAACTGGTAGTTTTGAGGGGAGGCAAACAGGTCTACCTCTGGAGTCCCCCATTTGTTCCTCAAGAGGTTGAATATTTTTGGTTCTAGTTTCCATTCGTGTGAGTCCATGAGACTTCTGCTTAAGTCATCTGCCAGTAAATTTAGCTTATCTGGCAGAAATGGAGCTTGTATGTGCACTTGGTAGCTCAAGGCTGTGTTCCACAGAGCCATGGCTAGTCTGCAGAGAGGGTGTGAGTGGGTTCCCCCCTGCTTGTTTATGTACCACATAACTGTGGTGTTGTCTGTCTTTACCAATAGTTGTCCTGGAAGAATACGGTCTTTGAAGGCTGTCAGGGCATTCTGTACAGCTAACATTTCTTTTTGATTGATATGCAGGTGCATCTGTCTCGGGTTCCATTTGCCCTGAATGCACTGCCCTGCCACATGAGCCCTCCATGCATAGTCTGATGCGTCTGTTGTTAGGATTTGGGCGGCAGGGGGTAGAGTGAATGGGAGCCCCTTGTTGCGGTAGCAGGCCTCTGCCCATCATAGGAACTCTGTCTTTATACAAGGAATGATAGAAATCATTGATTCCAGGTCCTGAGAATGTTGACACTATAGGCTTTTTAGGTACCATTGGAGTTTCCTCATATGCAGTCTTGCATATGGAATTAGTAGAATGCAAGAGGCCATGAACCCCAGGGCTTGCAGAATTTTCCTTGCAGATAGCTGGGGTTTTGTGGCCAATAGTTTGAAGTAGGTTGTCAAATAAACTTGTTTTTCTGGAGTGAGGAATGCCATCTGGGAAGTTGTGTTCAAGCTTGCTCCCAGGAATACAATCTGTTGGCAGGGTACTAGGTGAGATTTCTTTTCGTTTATGGTGTACCACAGTGAGGTTAGAAGTTTCTTTACAAATGCCAGGTGTTGTAATAGCAAATCCTGGCTTTCTGCCTGAATCAGACAATCATCCAAGTATGGGTAAATCTGAATATCTCTCTGCCTGCAAAATGCAATGGTTGGAGCTAGACACTTTGTGAATACCCTGGGTGCAGTAGATAAGCCAAAGGGAAGTGCAGAGAACTGATAGTGCATGGAGCCTGCCCTGAAGCACAGGAATTTCCTGCAAGATTCCCTTATTGGAATGTGCAGGTAAGCTTCCTTTAAGTCTAAGGTTGCTATCCAGGCATCCTTGACTAGCATAGGAAGAAGCTGTTGAAGTGTAAGCATTTTGAATTTTGGAATTACCAGAAAGGTGTTTAGAATAGAGAGGTCAAGGATAGGACGCCAGGAGTTGTCTTTTCTGGGTACCAGGAAAAGTTTTGAATAAAAACCTTGTCCCCTTTGTTCTGCTGGGAAAGGTTGAATAGCCCTGATACCAAGAAGAGAGAGAACCTGCTGTTGGGCCTCCACCCACTGATTTGGGGGTAGGTCTTGCCAACCATTTGGGGATGGTAGTGTGTGGAAGTGGAATCTGTATCCTTGGGAAACTATATTCAAATCCAATTTGACCTGGGTAATGAGTTCCCAGTTTTTTGCATGCAGGGCGAGCTTTCCTCCTAAGGGAGCAGGTAGTTGAGCAGAGCTTGGAAGGGTTAAGGTTAAGTCATTGTGCCATTTTTCCGTAGGGGGTTAACTTGCTACTCCCTGCTTTGTAAGTGGGAGCCCCCCCACCTGCTTAGGTCTGTGTGTAGCCTGAGACTGTAACCTAGGTGGTCTGCTGTTCCTGGGTTTGGACTGAGAAGGCCTGGAAGAGACTGGAAAGGACCAGTTCTTTGAAGGCCAATGCCTACTAAATTTGGGAGGCTGTACATGTAGGAAATATTTAACAGTTTGCATAGATTTTGCTTTTTTCCTCCATGCTTTTGAGGACTTCTTCTGCTTTGTTGCCAAAAAGGCGGTCTTGGTTTAAGGGAGCATCCAGTAATTTAGCTTTATCATGATCTGGCAAGTTTTGCTCCTTAAGCCATGCATGCCTTCTAAGTACAGACCCAGTGACAGCAGCCCTGCAAGATGCTTCTAAGGCATCAAAACCACATTGCAAAGTATGCTTACCAACTTGTTCTGTAGAATGCATTAAATCCTGCAATTCTTTGTGTTCAGCACAGTCAGGAATCAACATCATTTTCTGTTTAAGTAGTCCCATAATATGCTGCTGATACTTTAACATATGAAACTGGCAATTTAAAGCCCTAATGGCCAAAGTAGCAGAAGAGTATACTTCTTACCTCATCTGCGTAAGGCTCTAGAATCTCTATCAGAAGAGGTAGAATTGTTGGCAGCAGTAGCCTTAATGCCTTTTGGTCCTTGGGAAATGGTCTCTGGATCCGCAGAAGGATTCTTGAAGAGGAACTTGTGAGAATCAGGTACTCTGTAGTACCTGTCAGGTTTTCTGGGAACTGGTGGTAAAGTGTCTGGGCAAGGCTAGATTCCAAGAAAGCATCATCTACAATGTCCAGAACAGGAGGGATAGCTAAAGGCCTGTGTTGAGGCAAGAGTAAGAATTCCCTAAGTCTCTTTTTGGACTCAGAGTAATCCTGGCTTTCCCAGCGGAAATGCTCCCTAAGAGTATGCAAGGTTTCACCGAAAGAAAAATCTTCTGGAGGGGAAGCAGAGGGAATGGAATCCTCTGCATCAGAATCCTCATAAGTAGATAAGGGCAAATCCTGGAAATCAGAAGGAACAGAAATATCAGATTCCTGATCAGAAGAATCAGTAAGAAATTCAGTTCTAGGTCTCTTAGAGGGGGGAAGGCTGGCTTCCCCTAATTAGGGTAATAAGGTTTTCAGCCATTCTAAGCATTTATTTTTGAGACATATGGGCCTGAGCTCACGCTCTGGTCATCAGTTTTCTAGGCGTAGTGTGAGTTTTAGGCCTGAGGAATTCGGAACTTCTGGATGGAAATGATGACTTTGGTTTAAAATGCAAGTCTGTAGGCCTGAATACATGCTCAGAAGCTGGTGCCTGCACAGCGGCTCCAGACCCATCCAAGGTAGAGACATCTGCAGGTTCCATAGTCAAAGAAGCATTTAGGCCTGCGAATCTGAAGTAGCAGGTATCAGGGGCTGCGAAAGCACCTCACTGAGTACCGGCGGACTGGCGACTAGCTTAATGGAAGCATCATCAGCA
Source organism: Protopterus annectens (assembly GCF_019279795.1). Classification (NCBI taxonomy): domain Eukaryota; kingdom Metazoa; phylum Chordata; order Ceratodontiformes; family Protopteridae; genus Protopterus; species Protopterus annectens. The sequence continues at coordinate 24,466,837 of NC_056728.1, read as the reverse complement.
GTTTTAGACCTATGCGGCCTGTCTCTGTCTTTATCCTTACGTTTTTTTTGGAAGATCGGTAGTCGGATGGCTTAACAAAGCCATTTCAGAGTACTGAGACTGAGTACGAAAGTAACTGGCTGCAAGAATAGCCCGACGACGAATAGTTCCAGGACTGAACAAGGCACAAGACCAACAGCGAGGGACGTCGTGGTCTGGGCCTAAACAGGGGATGCAGCACGAATGAAAATCTCTATGAGGTATTTGCTTTCCACAGGTAAGACAATTGTTAACTTTTACTGACATCGGTTGGAGCAACAAAAAGGCTCCCCAATGGGGTACTTATCTTTTTTTGAAGACTTCGGATCTGAAACTCGAAAATGAAAATTTCAGGAGTCGGCCGACCGGCACTTGCAAACTGCTTCTGCTTTGGGCGCCACACAGCAAGAAAGACTGATGGAATGGTGTCGGCTGCATGTTTTATACCCCTGACAACCTGACGTCATGGAAGAAGAGACAGCATCCAATGCAGAAATCCGAAGACTCTGGTATTCAGGCCGGCTGAGGGCTACCCACAGGCAGAAAACCCAAATGTGATTACTGCAACAGCGAAACACGAAGAACATCCCAGACTGAATTACATTTTGCAAAAAAGGGAATATCATATACTTGACTTGTATTCTTACTACTGAAACTTTTTGTTTTTAATATTCTGGGACAATATGTACAGTGGCCACATGGGAAACAGCCAATAGCGATCTGTCCCTCAAGTGTACATTGTAAACTTTCTTTTTGCTCATAGGGCCCTTGCTTATAGTGGTTAAAGTGAGATGCTAAATGTTTTCCTTTCCTGAAGGAGAATTGGCATCTGTTCCGTATTATTCCAACGCATTTACTATCCGCCATTAGACTATTCCAGTTACGCTGCACACTGTCCATTAGTGCCCCAGTGTTCCTACCGAAGGTCGTAACAAACAGTAAGGTACTTTCTTGCCTATCTACCTGACTTTTATATTGTAGGAGATTCTCTCTCTCAATATTATCTACCTTATTCTTAGCTTGTAGGATATGACCTGCTTTGTAATCCCTTTCTTTAAATCTGATGGTAAGGTAATCCCTGAAATGCTTATATGTGTCATTCACTGAGCATATACGTTTAATCCTCATATATTGTGATTTTGGAATATTTTTACAGATATGTGGAGGATGATAGCTGGTGGCATGGAGAAGGGAATTATATTCAGGGAATTTGCGATAAACTAACCAGTCAAAAACACATAATAAAAATAGTTCAGAATCTTCTACTTTGTTGTGACTTAAGATGAATTCATTAAATTAAACAATATGTTCTGTTTCTTGTTTCCTTTCTTCTTTAATAATCTATGATTAATACTATGCCACACAATGCTGATAAAAAATCTTTATCTATATGTAAGCAACATCATGTCAACAGTATAGAATCAAGGTCAACCACTTTCCAAACTGTAGTTTATATGCCCATGAGTCTTTGAAAATTGATTACCACATGAGGGTATTCAAAATTAATATGTAAATATGCAGTCTCCATCAGTTGGTCTGCTCAATACATACACATTCAACAAAAGCGGGTTCCTACTGTATGTCCAAGGACCATGATTAAGATCCTTGTAACTTTGAGAATTTAAGAGCAATTATATGGATATATATATATTAAGTTTGATACTGCTGTATATTATAGTAATTCCTCTTCTGTGAGGCAAAGTTTTTTTTTGATTTATTATATATAAGCAGTTGGGATGTGAGCAATGCAGAGGTCTTTGCACTTCCCCATTTTATGAGAATCAAACTTCATTTTTTACAATTTCAAGACTCACAGCATCCAGCTTTGAACTTGCACCAGGTTTCTGTTTTCTAGTTTTACATGCTATCAAGTGCTCAAAGTATGCCCTAGATAATTCTACAACATTTATGGTGAACATTATGAGTGTGTCCAGTCAATAATAACTTCACAGTGAGGATAACAGTTAAGCTAACAAAAAGTATAAGGTTTATACACCATAAAATGCTTACTGTAATAAAAATACAAAAACATATACAAAAAATGATGTTGCAATGTAACAGGCTTCCATACATTTTTGGAGACACATAGACCACAGCTTCTCTGTATTAGCCCTACACATTTGAGAATTCTTACCAAATGAACTACATTCACCTCCTAACTACCTTAAATTCCAAAAACAACTAAAGAAGCTTCTTCTCCAAAAGGCCAGGTCTCAATGCTTCAAACAGGGGACATCACCTGAGGACCAAACTCCTCTTCCTCCTCCTTACACCCACACAACCTCTCTACTTTTCTCACCTTTGTATTACACCTGCTTTTCAGTTCCCCACTTAGCCACTCCTCATCTTTCTCCCATCTTCTTCTTCTTCTCTTCCTCCTCTAGCTCCCCTCCCCCCTCCTCCCCTGCTCATATCCCATGAGCACCCCAATGGTTGCTCATCCAAGACTCTGGTCACCTAGAGTGCAACTAGCTGCTGCTTGACTATACAAGTTTTGGGGCCACCATAGCATTATCTGTACTCATCTCTTACTTAGTTTTTCACTGTCCTGTTCTTCTTCATTGATGCCTGTTTTTATTTTATATTATATAGTTCTTGTTATAGGCAGTTTCATCAACTTAATCTTTATTTAATTACTGATATTGTTCCACTTTATTACATTATATTGATTGTACTTTGCTTTACTCTCTAATTATATTTATGCTATATTCCCTCCCAAGGACAGCCTGGCTGCCTTTTACTAATGTCATATGAAATGTTGATGTGTGCTTTTATATTGCTAATTTGAAGAAAGAGCACATGCAGAAATCTTAATCCATGTTTTCCTAATTTTAAACTAAGCATAGCAATCCAGATCTGCTTAGCACTACAGTGTGCTGTGAACATACTATGCATTTACTGAACACAGATGGTGTATCAGATGTCTAGTTGCAGCCCTTAGATGGCATCCTGCAGTATATCCCTCCAGATAAGCTCAACATTTGAGATGCATTTGGAACAACAAAATGCTCTAAATCTTGAATGTCAGAAAGTTGATGCTGGAACAACAAAAACACAGGATGTTGACTTATTGTCCAAAATCGCAATGCAGTTGGGACAGGGTTTTTTTTGCCCCTTCCCCAATGTAGTGTGATCTCAGAGTTGGTATGTATAAATTGCAGGAGGTGTGGGGTGCAGGGGGACTTGTGTGAAGTCAATATGCTGTGTTTCAATGTTCCTGCTTTGACCTTCTTGCATTCGGCATCCAGAGCATTTAATGTGAATGCATTCCCCACATTTTACTAGAATACTGTCTTGATGTCTTCGACAGCCTGCACAAGGTACTATTGCATCTTTTCTGACATGGAAATCAATCCTGAGTAGCATTCAGAGAGTTCAGTAACCTTTATCAGCCAGTAAAGTGACCTACACAGAAGGAAGGCAAGTGAGGGTGTACCTTCTTAAAATACAGACAATATGTAAGTAAAATCCCACTGCTCTTAGTTGCTGTGAAACTTTCTGGAAGTGATGCCTAAGGACAGGTGTCATTCTGCACATTAACCATATTCATACATATATACATTTATACATAGAGTATACATACAGTCGGTATTCTACAGACTGCTAAGAGTTGACTGTGTCTAGTATACAAAGTATCCTCTGACTATTACTGATGGATTTATTGCACATCAGCAAGTCAAATGGCTTCAGAAATACTCAGTCTAGGGATCTAAACCTCTTCTGCAACATCAACAGAATGGTTTGGAGGGACAGGTATATTTTGCACAAGATATTGCTACTGTGGTGTGGAACAGACTACCCATCCAAACAGAACAAAGTTCATCCCTGTTCATTTTCAAGTGTGACTTAAATATATGGATGGGAAACAGATAATCTACCCCTGGACTGCCCCACTACTACTAATAGACAGAGACAGCTCCTACATGTTTTATCTCATGCACAGGTCCCCTCACACTATTTATGGTTTGATGCCATTTATTCTCATTGGGGTAATATATAATTATTAACCATGAGATGGGTAAGGCCAATCTATAGCCAAATCGACTGATTTTTTCCAGCACAAAAAGGGAAATTTGCTAGGCTTAAAATGTCTTGCAAGGGCAGCTAGCCTAGTACTTACCCATGAATCTGTGAACCTATACTGACCCATGTCACAACACTTTTATCAGTTGCTACTCATTAAAAAAAAATCAGACTTGTATGATTTCATTTTTTGTACTCAGTTTCTCTCTGTTAGCCAAATATTAGTTATGATTTCCCAGTAGTTTTGATCTGAGATCCATCTGGCGGTATTATTTTCTTTAGAATGGAATTAGGTGAACTGTTTCTATATATATTTCTCATATATAACTGTATTCTGCTGGTCTACAAATAAAAAGAAACGTCACTTACAAAATGTCATCCTTACAATCCAGACTTTGTACCGCTGAATTTAGCACACAGAAAATACTGAGTACCAAAATAAAATAAAAGGAGGTAATATACGCAGTTATCAGATATATTTTTTTCAAAACTGAGTAAGGTTTCCCTCATTTAGTTTGTACATTACCTGGTTTATGCTCTCATTTGTTGTTTCATTCTGTTCATTTCTTGAAATGATATCAGTGCTGATGGCTGCTGATTGTGAATTGCATTGTTCATCTAGAATGAAGCATTGCAAAAAAAAATGCAATAAGTCTGACTGAAAAATAATGTGGCACTTCATCCATCATATTTTAGTTTTGTATTTATCAAGGAAAGAATAGACAGGCATTCCAATCACTTGTGTAAATAAAGTCTGCTGTGTGTTTCCCTTAGGTTATACCAATGTAAGACAGACATTGCAGCAATCACTATATGATGATTACAGAAACTCAGCAAGCTCAACCCTGAGTGATACAATGGGGTTTCTGCCTTAAAACGGTTACTGGGTTATCTTCAATGGTATGGAAGAAAAGACTCTTCAGCCTATAATCATAATGAAGCCAACCTGCACAATGTGAAATCGCAGTGGCAAAGAACAGCATGAAGCACTCAGAGAGGAGTGGGATCAAGAGACAATGCTGCTGCTGCCCTCCAATAGTACACAGCGGTGGTAAAGCTGTCTACCATATCTGGTTCTAGAGGTCATAGACAGAAGAAATCAAAATGGTGGTAGCCTGTATATAGTCCAGGGTTAAATCATTATACATGTTAATTGTTTTTCCTAAACAATTAACATTTCTTCTAATTGTTACTGGTGAAATGTCAAATGCTTCTAAAAAAATGATTGATCTGATTTCTTAAACCCACTGGCTACAATACAGTTTTTATTATGCACTTACTTTTTTATAAGCTACTGTGAACTGTATGTCCAAAACGTAGTAACAACTTTTATTGTTAGGTAGCCTCCAGATGGTTTGGTGACAGAGAGTCCAATGAGGCACCGTTACTGGGCTAGTCAGTCTAGGAGAGGGCTGATGAAACCTCCATTTTCCCTAAGCCTCTCTAAACAACAAAGAACCCACATAGAAAACTGACAGCTATGGACTGCTTTGTGAAGAAACACTTCATTAAATAGTTTTACCTCTACCAGGGGGAGGGGTGAAATTCAAGGAAATACTCTGAGCATTAGAAATGTAAACAGTAGAAAATATTCAGAAAGGAAAAGCTGAGATGATACAGACTTAACACATTAACAATGTAAGGTGAGTGCAGCAGAGCTGAAAGGGCCACATTCAAAGGAGAGGAGGCATTGCTGCCAACTCTTTGGTTTCCAGCTTGTAAGTGATAAGATAACCCATCATTGGAGGAACCTCATTTCCATCACTTGGATCTACAACTTTATCTTTTCAGTGACTGCTAAAGCTTGGTGAGGATGGAGTCTTACACTCACTAATACATTGACAGCACCGTAGACATTGACATTTCTCATTCATTCTTCTTTCTCACCAACTGCGCCTGTGCTACTGCACCTGCACTTACTCAGTTTCTCCTGAGTCCCTTATCCTCCTTTTCATCCTCCTCCTATCCTACCTCAAGAACTTATAAACTCACTAAAATGACATATCACCTCCCCACCCTTGAATGCAGTTCGCAGTGCAGTGAGAACCATGATGCCTGCCATGGGAGGATTTGGAGGGGCTAATTTTCATCATTGCCACTTCATGTGGAAATCACAGTCACAAACAGGAATCATCTTCAAATAACAAGTAACACCATCTGCATCATCTGCATACCATAGCTGGATACTTTATATATTGTAGTTACCTATCTATCTATCCCAATGATGGAAAAGAAGGTAGGTAGGTAAGACACACTCATGCTGGAGTAGTATGCTGACCTTGAACCTCTAAGTAAGACCACATCATTCTTGATCCTCAAATACAGGAATCAAATAAAACACAGTGCTGTTTTCTGGGACCCTATATTGTTGTAGCAGCTCCTCAAAACTTACCCAGGTATGCAGCCATGTCTTATCCAGCCACTCAAAACACAGTTATATAGTTCTGGCAAACTCCTACAGCCTTTCCAATATCTGTGGAGTTAAAAGAGAGTTCAGAATGCTCCTCTTGAGTCAGGAATCTCCCTTCTGACACTGTAGCAAAGGCTTTTCTGGCCCATCAGATGGATCTCTACCTTTCCTGCTTCACACAGAAGCCTTGTGGTGTTTAATCACCACAGAGATCTTGTCTACAGAAATAAATCCATTCTCATCATCTGCTCTTAGCATTACCTCACTAGATGAGGCTATGTCCACTGGATTCATGAGTTTCTCAGAGTGCTTCTACCTTCAAACAATGGTCCTAAGTCAGAACAGTGCATCTTCCCCCTCTCTGAGATTTCCCTTTGGGTGCACTTTACTGTGTTATTAAGTAACAATCATTTCCCTTTGGGTGCACTTTACTGTGTTATTAAGTGCACTGTCCTCCTGCTTCAGATTGATGCTTGTTATGGACAGTTCATGATTGGCACAGAAGTCCAAAAACAATTCTCCACTGTAGCACAGGTAACTCAAGCTCTTTATCTCAACCATACCCATTCAGGTATCAACTCCACTGAAGAAAGTCTGGCAGTAAGTGCAAAGGGTTAATGCTGTGAGCTGTAGTTCCTGTGGTACAGGGTTTGATTCCCTCAGCCCTAATCTGCTTAAAGTGTGACCTTGAGCAAGTCACTTAAACAGACAATGCTTGCGGACAATAGGGAATTTCTTTCCTTGGACTGCATACCTTGTAAAAACCTATGAACCTAAATGATCTAAATAATACAAGACTGTACATCTTACAACATCCACTAAGAACTAAATAACACAATGTACATATAAGGTCATATTTGCTTTGTGGCTATAAGCAGTGTGGCAAAAATCATACGAGATGAAATTCAGGTTGCTCTGTACTTAAAAGTGCAGAAAAAGAGATGATCTGAAATGTTTCAGGCAACCTTGTGCTGTTATCTATTCTCAGGTGACAACGATGGCCAAAAAATGGGGACAGTCCTCAGAACAAGACCATATTCCCTTTTGTAGTTCTTGTCCTTGAAAAATTGACTAGCCTTGGTTAACTGGAAATTTAATCCACCCCAAATACACAGTTTGCATGCTACTGGGGGAACAGCTGCCCAAAAAAGGGACTTCAGACCAGTGTACTTACCAAGTTAACAAATATGTAAACAAGTAAGTTAATAAGCAGTAGCCTGAACAATAAGGCACATAATAAATGATCAGCACAAACATTACATGAGATAAATTCAGTTCACTTACCTTGTTATCAAGTAGCAATAAATAAATGGAAATCACAGACTATATCTTGTTAGTGTTTGACAATGCTTTTTGGCTTTGTATTAGAACAGTACCCCACCGGCATTTCTGTGCAGAAATGGGTATGGCCAAATTGATTGACAGGGCAAGCCCATGTGGCATGGAATAGGTTCATAGGTAGGTACTAGGCTACAAGCCTAGCCATAACGATTCTCTGGCTATTGCTTCCAACAAATATTTACTTTCCTGGACCCCTGTCTAGCAGGGCTACTGATGTGATCACTGGAGTGAATTTTCTATCTCCCATCCAATCGTCAAGTTTCCTCTTGAAGAGGGCCATTGTGGTGCTCTGCCTGACATCTATGGGCAGCCTTTACCAGAGTATGGGGAGTCTCTAGGTCAGGAACCTATCCCTCCAGCATGTTCTATTCATCGTGATGACAAGGTTAAGATCCCTGGAACGTGTGGCTCGGAGGGATTGGGATTTCTTTAAGTGTAGCATGTCCAACTAATCTGGGTTTGACATGTCCTTTTATGTTAGGCAGAGACCGCCTCTGAGTAGACGATATGCGACAGAGTATAGCTGGAGTTTCTTTAGACAGTCAGCATAAGGCACCTGCTTTAGGCCTGTGATTCTTTTTGTGAGGTATTTCTGCGGCCTTTCTAGTTGTTGCAGATTTCTTGTGAGGTACATACCAAATGGGGTATTGTATTCTATAATGGGTCTAATGAGGGATGAGTACAGAGGGACACTGACCTCCTTTTTTCTGGATGAAAAGCCCTTAAGGACGAGGTGTGCCACGTAGAAGGATTTTCTAATTGTTGTGGCTATCTGGTTATCAAAGTTGAGACCACTGTCCACCTGTGTCCCTAGATCTCTTGTCACACTTTTGGTATTTAGTGTACTGCCACCTATGTGGTAGTTCACAGGTATGTGTTTTTTCCCAAAGGGGACAACTATACATTTTTTGGCATTTAGCTTGAGCCCATGGCTCTGGCACCAGGCATCTGTTTCAGTAAGGCCCTTTTGTAGTATATCCACATCATTTGGGGATTCAATAATGGCTCCCTGCTTGCAGTCATCTGCAAACTTTGTAAGCCAGAGTCCCTTTGTGTTGGCCTGTACTTCACAGAAGTAGATGCCAAACAAGAGTGGTACCAGGACAGAACCCTGCGGTACACCACTTGTCACTTGTCTGGGGCTGGATTTGGAGTCGGCTACTTTTACAGTGTGTGTTCTGTCAGTAAGCCAGTTTGCAACCCATTGAGTGACGTAGGGATTAATGCCCAGCTTAGTAAGTTTATCTATGATTCCAGAGTGGAGGATAGTGTCGAAAGCCTTAGCAAAGTCCAAGAAGGCTGTGTGAACCACCTTACCCTCGTCCACAGCTCTGGAGACTGATATGAAGAAGTCAATCAGGTTCAGGAGGAGGGATCGGCCCTTCACGGACCCAAACTGGGTGGGATCCAGTGTCTAAAGGGTGCCAATGTCTTTGTTTATAAGTTCTATGATAACATGTTTCATGGCCTTGCAGATCAGGATCATCAGACTGATGGGACGGTAGTTCCCGGGATCCAAAGTGGATCGCCCCTTGTGGAGTGGGATGACTGTAGCTGTGTGCCACTCTGTGGGCATGAAGGCTGAGGTGAGGCTATGATTAAACATGACACATAGGTGAGGTGCCAGTTCATTTTGTAGTTCATGCAGTACACAGCCCGGGATGTCGTCTGGTCCCATGGATGCTGCATTCTTGGCTTTGGAGAGTGCATTTTTTACCTAAGTGGCCGTGATCACTGGTATTTAGCATTCTTTCGGTATTGAGATGGGCCCTTTAGGGGGTGAGAGGGGTGAAGTTGACATTGAATCTATCTGCCAGGATATTGGCAATATCCTTGGGATCAGTATATCTAGTGCCATTCTGATGTAGCTCAGAGCAGATCTGAATTATTGCCATTTAGATTCTTGACATAGCTATAGAATGCCTTGTGGTTGTCTTTGGAATCTTTGGCAATTTTGTTTTCGTAACTAGCTTTGGAAGATTTTTTGAGAGATCTCAGCTTTCTACTGTGGTTGGTGAGGGAGTTTTTTGAATCTTGGGTTCCTCCTCTTTTCTGCATCAGTTTCTTCCTTCTGTTGTACAGCTTGTTTCTGGCAGGGGACCACGAGATTGGCTTCCTTTTTTTAGAGGACAATGTTTTGGTTCTATTTGGGTTGGCTTGGTATATGCACAAGTGAATATGCTTGTACAGCACCTTAGTGTAGGATTCAGCAGTTGAACTTCCAGTTCCCATCTGCATGGGTGTCAGGAAGTTTGTTTCTTCTGACTTGAGAAGCATGAAGTTGGCTTTGGAGAAGTTTTTTTACGGAGATTTCCTTAAAGGGCGGTGGGGGTGGGATGTGGATGTCAAGGGTAATTAACTTATGGTCTGATCTGACCAGCGAGGGGGTGACCACTGGTGTGGAGCATCGATCTCCCATATTCGTAATGACCAGGTCTAGAATATTAGTACCCCTGGTGGGACTATGAATTAGTTGCTCTAGAGCATTGGAATTTATGAATTACAAGAACCATTGAGCAAAGGTGTTGGTACAGGAATAGTTTTCCCAGTTAATGGCCGAGTAGTTGAAATCACCCAGTTTTAGGGTGTTTGGGTGTATCTTAATATTTTCCAGTATGTTTAGAAAGGTGTAGTGAGAATCTTGGAGCATGGTGGAGGATCTGTAGCAATCTACAATTTGTACTGCAGTCTTACCTAATGTTAGTTGCACCTGGAGAATTTCAGATGCATTGTGTTGGGCAACCAGCCTGGAGGTGTAAATATCCTTGGTGAATACAGAGACTCCTCCACCTTTAGTGTTTCGGTCCTGGTTTGGTAGCTGAAAAGTGTGGTATGAGTTATAGCCTGGTATTGCAGGGGTGCTCTCTGGAGCTTTGAACCAGATCTCAGTTACTGCACACATATCGATGTTCTCCATTTTTAGGAGAGCCTCGAGAGAGTGCATCTTGAGGTTTAGACTTCTAGCTATGAGTAGCATTACCTTCAGATTTTGCTTGCTTGTACCCATTACAGTGGTAGTTTTGTCCTTTGAACCTTGCCTAAAAAAGGCACTATAGGGGTGGCAAGAGCCTTAGCCAGTAACCTGAATCTCAGGGGCAACAGGTGCAAACCATCTCTTGCAAAGCATTGTGTTTTGTCGATCATGTCGTCCCAGGCAAACAGATACTGGATCCCCTTTGAATGACACCAGAAGCTTAGCCAAGTACTGAAGTCAGTCATTTTGTCCTTATACTGTGGTATCATTCTGGGCAATGGCAGAATGCTACTCAGGGCTAGGGTCATACCTGCCTGGGCTACATGATCTGAGAGCTCATCCATGTCTTTTTTCATGTAGTTCAGCGAGGTATGTCTCAAGTCATTCACTCCAACATGGACAATGACAGAGTCATTTTTGTACCTGTTGTGGAGTGACTTGAGTGCATGCATTATGTGGCGGAGCCTGGCACCTGACAGGCAACTAACTGTAATTTTCTCCTTATTCAGGCTGGTGAGTGGGACATCAGTGTGCCTGACTATAGAGTCACCTATGACTAAAGTGTTAAGTACGTTGTCTTGCCTTCAGGGCTGCTGTTGGGTGGCACACTGGTGTTGTGAGCTATGTGATGCTTTGGTTGTGTTTGGGGGTGGTGTTTGTTTGCATTTCAGCTTCGGAGGTCCTTGTTGCTTGGGCAGGTTAATGTTGAGCCTCTGCATATGTGGGTTTTGTGTTGCTATGTGTGGGTTTTGGTGGTGTGGGTTTTGAAGGACTATGTGTTGTTTGAGGTGTTGTGTGGGTGTTAACCTTCTCCTCTTGACTGTCTTCTAGCACAATCTTGGCTGGAGAGAACTTTGCTTCCAGTTTGGCTATGTAAGTGCATCTCTCCCAGGTTGTAGTGTTTGGTGGTAGGAGAAGAGGGTTGTCTGTGTACATGAGGCAATTGCTGCATTGCCCCAGTATGCCCAGATTCACCAGGTGGACAGGAGCTGACTCTTGGACATGCCTGGTTAGGTGCTTTCTTTGTGTAGTACAAGAGCTGTTTTCCCTTACCTTTTGGCAAGGTACTTGCAATTGTAGGCTGTCTAGTCCCTGTGACTATTTTCTCCTTATTAGCAAGGAGAGGTGAGTGCTTGTAACAAATTAAGGCTTCCTAGTGCTTTTTAGTGAGCTTTAGAGCAAGTGCTAGACACAGGTATACAAATTTTAGTGCTACTGCTGATAAACTAGCTAGTTCTGAGGGAAAATTCGAACAGCAGACTTTCTGGCACTGGGAATAGTTTAACCTTAGCCCCAAGGTTGTTGTTGTTGTTGTTGTGTCTTTCGGCTTTTCCCGGTTAGGGGTTGCCACAGCGGAACTCCAGTCCGTTAATGATTGGTAGTTGATTTTTATGTGCCGAGTTACCAGCCCTGACGCACAACCTTCAACGAAGGTACGGCCATTCAAGCATGTCTCCATGCAGAAGACACTCTAGCTGAGAATCGAACCAGACAGCGTCTTACTGTGAGGCGACAACAATACCGCAGCACCACCACCGCGGACTAACCTTAGCCCCAAGGTAAATGCACATATTTATGCCAGAAAGTTGAAAGGGATAGAAATCAGCCCAAAATGGCCAATAAAATTGTAATTGCAGAGCTGGAAACCACTCTTCTAGTGTTAGATAGGCAGTACAATGCTCCCACTCTCACTGGTAAGCAGTAGGACCTTCCTCTACCACAGCAAGTTCTGGATAGCTCTGAACACTGAAACTAAAGTCCTGAAACCAACAAAGCCTGGAAACTGGACTATTCTACTTAGAGAAGGCAGAAAATTAGCAAACAAGATATAATTTTTGTTTTGGTTAAATCAGGTTAAACAATGCAGTTATACAGTAAATAAGCACATAAAGGACTAATGCTAAGGCTAATAGTGTACAGCTCAGAACAGTAAACTCAATTAAAACTTTGCAAAATTAGAAATTTGAAAATTTAAACTTTTTAAATAAAGCAAGGCTGATTGACAAGCCATGCAGATTTGTGAGTGACATTGTAAATATTTATGTTCCAGTAGAAATGCAAGACATTACATGAAAAAAATAAACTGAATTGCATTTGTATTTCTCCCACACAGATGTAATAATGCAACTGTTGAACACTTATAAATACAAGTAAAGCAACAGTTATTTTACAAAAGAAGTCTCTTTGCTGTAGTGTTGTATAGTGATTGCTTTTGCACCTCCCATGTTTCTTTACTATGTTTGTACAGTAATTGCTTTTTCAGGGGGGCAAGCCCCCCCTGCACCCCCCACATTTCTTTAGTATAATTTTGTACAGTAATTGCTTTTGCAGGCAGGGAGGCAAGCTCTCCTGCGCACCCCATTTTTTTAGTAACTCTTTCTGATGTGAAGTAGTGTGCATGCCACATTACAGAAGAAGGCTGAAAAGTGTGGTTTTCCTCCAAAAACTACAGTTGCTTATGTTCGCTGCTAATGTGTTGCATCCAAGTCCTAGTGAGAAGATTGCATGAACAATTACCTAATTGTAATATATTTTGTATGTGCAATACATTGCATAATATGTGTAACCAATATTTAGCTGAAGTACAGCTACTCCAAGAAATACATAAGAATGAATGTTTAAGTCTACTAGTTCGAATGTAGTTAACACCGATAGCTTTACTACTAGCTTGTTTGTGTGCATGTTCAAACAATGACATATACGCAGTACAGACGCCTTGTTGGGGTGAAGAAACATTCTCTACGTGTATATTTATAAATATATTATAGCATACTATACTTTGCATTAATGTAGGTTAAGGCACAGTTTCTGGTATTTAGAATGAAGTACAAAGTTTTAAATATTCATTTTGGTTAATAAGGTCTAATGTTTATTCAAAAATACAATAACAATAAATGTCATGTGCAGGGTGTTGGGCAGGGTTTGGGTGGTCCTTCTATGCATTTGGTGGGGTACTGTTCTATAAAACCATGCTTTTTTCCCTCTTAGGTACTAAATATCATAAATTTGCAAACTGTATTTTGTTACTTACTTTTTAACTTAATCAGTTGGTCAGGAAAAGTTTGGACTAGTTAAAATCCAGTTTACATACATGGGTCATGGGACAACCCAGTGTTTAAACTTCAGGTACAAATTCAGGATGACGAAAGTAACATGCACCTTGACAACGTTATGTATGGTCCTGCTCAGTGTTGTTTTACTTAAATTCCTTTGTACATCCCATTCCCCTGTCTTGTTTTAGTTCCCATTGTGAACAAATCCCTCCCTTGCTTTCCTATAATCTTTCTGGCAGAGTTAAGCTCTGAATTTTCCAACAAACATTTTTGGCTGAATGTTTTGCTTATCTGTCAACATTTCCTTCACTCTTGATTTGTGCGGTTTCTACTGATCATTTTCTTCTGATAATGGTCACTTTTTTCCACTTTAGAGTCCTATGGCATGAAGGGACAAAAAGAAAAAATGTTGGTTGTGGGCCATTAAATATACCTGCATAGCTGGAAAGCACTGTTCCGATAAAAAAATGTATTTTCTGTTGACATAACAACATCCCCCATACAAAAAAAGTCTCTTTGCTGTAGTGTTGTATAGTAATTGCTTTTGCACCTCCCATGTTTCTTTACTATGTTTGTTCAGTAATTGCTGTCATTTAAATACTTAGGTCGGCAGTATTGCTATGTACATTTATTTTTTATAGTTATTAGTAAATATTACCACATTCTAGGAAGGCATTTAAATGACTGCCATGTAATATCTATTTTCACATGAAATTCGCAGAGATCATTCCATGGCAGCAAATAATAAGGGGAGTTACTGGAGCAGTGCTTTCCAGCTATGCAACAAGCCGAAAATAAAGCACAGGTCCTATAAAAGGAAATCGGATGTTGTAAATCTTTATTCATTACTTACTGTTAGGACCTCAGTTCTGTCCTCGGAACCGATATGGCAGTTTCCCAGGTCGCACAAGCCAAAAACTCTCAGCTAAGAACCTACCCACAATGCCTGCCTCCTAGATACTTCAGATCTCATTTGCCATGTTTCTAGTCAGACATGCTAGCCATCTCTCTCAAAGCTAAGTAGAAAATTGTTAATTTTAAGACAGTTTCTCTTCAAAATGATTTAATTTTTAGTCAAGTTAGCCTTTTCTTACTGTCGCCTATAACCTAAGCCTATTTCCAACCCTTTTTCTTGGTAATTTAATTTTTTACCTTTATTGGTACTGTCCCTCTCTCCTGTCTTGGACAGGCCTTTCCTTTCTACTAGTGGTATTTTTTTTTTTTTAAATAACATCACTGGTATTTTCTCCCTTATTTTTTCTATAGGATAGCCTTGTTGCCTTACTATGTTGGACAAAGCTAAGTTGGGATTTAAACAGTGTGACAAGTGTGGACGTAAGATACCTAACTCAGACACACATGTTCGTTGTGTCTACTGTTTGGGCATGGATCATATTACAGCTGACTGTGACATTTGTGCTAGTTTTAGTAAATATACACTAGCAGAACGTAATAATAAACTGGTTTATCAAGACACTTTTTCGGAGGCTCTATCTGGGTTGGAGGTCTCACCCCCTCCAAAGACCATAAAACATAAGGAAAAATGGATTACTCAAGGCACCTTTTTTTTCTGAGGCTCTATCTGGGTCGGAGGTCTCACCCCCTCCAAAGACCAAAAAAACATAAGGACAAACGGATTACTCAAGGCACCCTTTTCAGAGGCTTGATCTGGGTCGGAGGCCCCCCCCCTCCAAAGACCAAAAAACATAAGGATAAATAGAGTCACTCAGTTCCTGCATCTCCATCAGTTACGGAACTGAGTCAGCTCCGTGCTTCCTCGGTGCAGACCTTTTCGGCACCAGGCTTTGTGTCTTCTCCCTCGGTGCCATCCATGATATTCACCCCTATTTCGGCTCCGACCGCGGCACCACTGACTTCGATGCCGTCCTTGGATCTGACATCGGCTCCAATGACTGTACCTGCTTTGGCACCATCCCCAGCCACGGTGCTGACAGTTTCTTTGGCTCCATCGGCTCCAAAATTCGAATACCTGCCAAGGACAAGATACCTCCAGTGCATACTGTCTCAGTTCTGACAGCAATGTTTTTCCTGTCAGCACCATCCACCCTTGCTGCATTGGCTCTGGTGGAACTGATGCTCTCCCAAAGCAGTGCTTGGACCATCTGTACTTTGGTATCTAGCCCGGCGCCTATTTTCTCGCTGGCACCATCTATGTCCACGGTTCCGATGGCTTCCAGTTCTCTCGTAACCCCTCAACTGGAAGTAGGCTCGGGTGCACCTGCTGTACAGGTGATGGATAGGGGTCTTCACTTCGAAGGCTCACAACCAGCTCCTAGGACACCAGTATCAGAACCCCTTGTAAAGGGAACCCCTTCTCCGGAGTCCTCCTCAGAAGATCCCACTGGAGAGCCACCCCGGAAGAAACGGTGCAAGAGGAAGCACCTTGACTCCCCGGAGGAATCTATCACAGAAGACACTGATTGTGATGAAGGGGAAGGGTCCCCTCATTCTCCCCTAGACGACATTTCATAAGGACACATTCTCAACATCCTCAAACAGCGGGGGGAATGGAATTCCTCTAACCCTTCTTCTGAAGAATCGGTGTTTCTGCAGGCCTTTTGTGCCTAGCCATCTACTTACTGGGTGACCCCACCAGCAGATGATCTTATTAAACTAATTCTGCAGCATGCCTGGAAGGCCCCGGACAATGTAGAACCTGTCCCCTGCAGGCCGGACAAAATTTTATCTACACCTGAAGACTAGCCCCACTGGTCCAAGCAGCTGACAGTTGATTCTATGGTCGTGGTGGTGGCCACCAAGAGGGAACTGGCAGAAGATAGTTCCACTATCCATACTCCAAACAGGGAGTCCCAGACCATGGACAGACTAGGGAAGTGGACCTATGCTTCAGCGACCTTCACCATTCGGTCACTGAATTATCTGGCACATTTTACTCACCTTCAAAGAGACCTAATATCTGAAAGGTCTTCCTCTTTGATGGGGGTGCTGCCTGATGAGGTGTGTGACACTGTTGCCTCGCCTCGATGCGTTTGATGTGTCACACCACCGAGGGGGCAGCTCGAACTGCCGCATCTGGTGTTGTCATGAGATGTAATGCTTGGATGCGGTTGTGTGATTTTGCAGACTCCTTTAAATCTTCCTTCGTTAAGGCTCCTGTCGACGACACTGCACTTTTTGGACCCAAGGTACATGACACACTTGTACGTAGTGAGAAAGACAGAAAGACCTTGTCTGCTGTGGGCATATGCTTTTCAAACCCCCAGAGGCCCTACTCCAGGAACCAGAAGAGGGGAAAGATATGGTTCAAGAAATCCCAAGGATCCTTTCGTGACACTCGTGGTGAACTATTCCCCCAGGGCAGAGGGGGCAATTCATATGGAAGATGCCCCTTTTGGGGTAGAGGGGGTCTGTGTAACCAGGGAGCCAGGGATTCTTTCTCTGGCAGACCCTACTAGTGCTCCTGAGCAGCTGCCCGATTGCTTTCCTCTGGAAGTAGTCGGGGGGTCATTTCTCTCTGCATCTACCAGCCTGGCATCTTATTACTACCGATGTTTGGGTACAGAGAATAATACCCAGAGGCTACCAAATACCCTTCGACCTAACTCCCAGACCCGTCAAATGAATCCCCGATGTACCGCCCAATCAAAGGGAATTAGCAGCCTTAGAAATAGAAAAACTGCTAAGAAAAAGAGTCATCCAACCAGTCCCACCAGAACAGACAGGATCCGGGTTTTACTCGAGGTTCTTTTTAGTGCCAAAAAAGACGGGACTGGAGACCAATCCTGGATCTCAGCCTACTGAACAAATTTATCACACCACAAAAATTCCAGATGATCACAGTACAGTCCATTCTTCCCTTCCTAGGGAGGGACAACTGGATGTGTTCTATAGACCTACAGGATGGGTACTACTACATAAAGATTGATCACTGCTCCCAGAGGTTTCTCCATTTCTGGCTGGGAGCCAATCACTACCAGTTCAGGGCACTGCCATTCAGTCTCTCAACAGCCCCCTGAGTGTTCACCAAATGTATGGCAGTTGTGGTAGCCCATCTTTGACTACAAGGATTCCCGGTATTTCCCTATCTAGACGACTGGCTCCTACCGCTCCGACCAGGAATCTACTAGTCCGCAGCCTCTCTTACACTCAAGATCTTGCTTTCTGCTTGGGGATTACAATCAACAAAGACAAATCTCAGATGTCTCCAATGAAGACACTGGAATTTATTGCAGCGGTCTTCAGCACAACATCCTGTCAAGCTTCGCTCCCCCAGGCTTTTGAAAATAAGACACCAAATTCAAGACCTTCTTCCTCACATGTTTGTACCAGCACGTCTTGTACTGCAACTCTTGGGCTCCATAACAGCTGCCATTACTTTGGTACCACTGGCGGTACTGCAAAGGAGAATCCTGCAGTGGCTCCTTTCTGCACAATGGTCGTTGTTAACCCACCCACTCAACCACATGATACACCTTACAAACTGTTGCAAGGAGGAAATGCTATGGCAGATGGAGCCACAACAGAATCTTTGGTGTCGACCATTCTGTCTTCCCCAACCCACGGCCACGGTGACCACGGACGCTTCACTATTAGGGTGGGGAGGGGGCATTTTCAGGGAAAGACTGTCCAAGGCACCTGGACCCCCCTTGAGGCCAACTTGCACATAAATGTCCTGGAACTGAGGGCAGTTCTCTTAGTGTTGCAGGTGTTCCATGCATCCCTGTCTTTGGGGACCATTGCAATTCAGTCAGACAACATGTCAGTCGTCTGGTATATCAACAAGCAAGATGGAACCAGATCTTACCCCCTGTGTCGGGAAGCCATGAGGATTTGGCACTGGGTGATAGCTTCCAACTGCTTTCTTATAGCAATGCACATTCCCGGGAGTTCCAACTTTATTGCGGACAATCTGAGCA
Source organism: Protopterus annectens (assembly GCF_019279795.1). Taxonomy (NCBI): domain Eukaryota; kingdom Metazoa; phylum Chordata; order Ceratodontiformes; family Protopteridae; genus Protopterus; species Protopterus annectens. Next base: position 24,448,120 of record NC_056728.1, on the reverse strand, counting down.
GGAACATCCTGATGCCTCACGAATGGTCCCTCAATCCTGTAATAGCAGATCGGATCTTCCAACATTGGGGCAAGCCTTGCTGTGACCTGTTTGCTTCCCCCTGAATTACAAATGCAGGTGCTATTTTGCCTTTATTCCCCCCACAGGTGGAACCACCGAGGGACACTCTAATGTACTATTGGCCCCCGGGTCTTCTGTATGCCTTTCCCCCATTTCTCCTCATTCCAAAATTTCTCCAGAAAGCTCAGAGGTTGAAAAGCAAAGTGATCCTCATTGCTCCCTTCTGGCCACATCATCTGGTTCCCGTTTCTATGGCCTCATCTGATTCACAGCCCGTGGATCCTGGATCATTCCCAGGACCTGTTATCCCATCCTCAGGGATAGATTCATCCCAACCTGCACAGTCTCAAGCTCACAGCCTGGTTCCTCCACTTCCAGTGATTGCCAGACTGCCTGACATCCCATCTCCTGTTCATGAAATTCTTCTGGCCTCACACAAACCTTCCACTAGAAAGGTTTATTCTAGTAAATGGACTAGGTTCTCTATTTGTGCCAAAGACCAGAAATTAGACCCTTTCTCTATGCCTATTCAAAAGATTTTGCAATACCTGACTACTCTCCTGCATGCAGGAGCCTCAGCTTCAACGATCACTGTACATTTAGCAGCTATCGCCAGTTTTCATAATGGTCTTGAACATTCTTCAGTTATGTCACATCACCTATGCAAGACCTTTTTGAAGGGAGTATTACATATTAAACCTCTGGTCAAGCCTCCCTTAGATCCCTGGGACTTGACTCTGGTGCTTCAATCTCTTACAGGCTCTCCCTTTGAGCCCTTTGATTCATGTGATTTGAAATTTTTGTCTTGGAAAACCATACTTCTAGTAGCACTCACCTCAACAAGAAGAGTATCTGAGCTGCAGGCCTTGAGTGTCAAGAGTCCTTACTTGATCTTCCACATGGATAGGGTATCCCTTCTTACTGACCCTTCCTTCTGGCCTACAGACATTTCTGTTTTTTCCATTAATCAATCTATTGACCTGCCGGTTTTCTTCCCAAGGCATTCTAATAGAGGGGAGTACCTTTTGCACACCCTTGATGTGCATCGGCAGGTTCATTCTTATTTGGACAGGACTAAATCTTTCAGGAAAACAGACCAATTTTTTGTAGCCTTTGCAGGACCCAGATTGGGTAAACCTGTTTTCAAAGTGACTTTATCCCTCTTGGCTTAGAAACATCATTACCTTTATCTACCAACAGAATAAGCTACCCTTACCTTCCAGAATAAAGGCTCATTCTACCAGATCTATGGCTACCTCTGTAGCTTTTCATTCCAGAGCCTCTATAGATGATAGGGTCTATATTATATAATCGAACTTTCAAAACTTCGAATCCCATTTGCTCATATGAACATATGATCGAACATATGATCGAAGTTCGAAAGTTCGAATATATAATAAAAAACAAAAAACAAAAAAGACCTTACCTTAATGGTGCAGGCAGGGGGGCAAGCCCCCCTGCACCCCCCACACCCCCCCTACTTATATATACCAACTCCGAGATAGCATTTCAGTGCAGAAAAGGGAAATTCTACTATTCTGCACTGAATGACACCATTATGCTTAACCTTCGAGCACTTGAAATGTCGATCATATGGTGTCGACCATATGATGCTCGACATTTCAAGCGTTCGAGGTTCTAATAGGAACCCGGATGATATATGCGCAGCAGCCACGTGGGCAAGACCTCACACCTTCATATCTCATTAAAAATTGGATTTGGCCTCCAGGGGACGAGCGTCTTTTGGTTCTATGGTGCTCAGGAATATCCTTCCTTAGGGTCACCCAGAACTCAAGTAGCTGGAGACTCGGTCCTAACAGTTAGTAATAAATAAAGATTTACAACATCAGATAAAGAAGTTATGTCTTACCATAATGTTCCATCTGTGTTGTAGATCTTTATTCATTCCTTACTTCCCGCCCTCCTTCCCCCTGCCTGGACTCCTGCTGGACTTTAGGTACTCCTGGTTAGGGTATTTGCTCGGAGAGAGCCTCCTACTTTTTTCCTATTACTACATCTTTTATCTAGGGCAGGCAAACTCGATCTGGAGTATCTAAGAGAGGGGCATTGTGGATAGGTTCTTAGCTGAGAGACTTTGGCTTGCGCGAGCTGGGAAATGGCCATATCGGTTCCGAGGATGGAACAGAGGTCCTAACAGTAAGGAATGTATAAAGATCTACAACACCGATGGAACGTTATGGTAAGACATAACTTCTTTATATTTTACCAGGTTGGGTAACGAGCACTTAATTTTCAATACGAAGTATGAAACTGTCTAGCAGTGTTTGAAGACTGCAATCTTGAGAAATTTGCCAGAAAAAAATTAATTTTAGGAGGGACAGGACTAACAGATTTTACAACGATTTTTTTGCGACGTGTGTATATGTGTATGCGTATAAGTATATGTGTGGGGGCATGTATATACATATGTGTGTGTGCGTTTGCATGTGTGTGTATGTGTATACACACACACACACACATATATATATATATATATATATATATATATATATATATATATATATTTATATATGTGTGTGTGTGTGTGTGTGTGTGTGTGTGTGTTTATGTATACGCCATACCTCTCAACCTCTTAGTGCAAGAAATCTGGACAAAGTCTGACAAAATGGAGGGACAAAGGTCCAAAAATAGGGACAGATTTTAAATATTGCTCATATAAACTTAGAAAAATGACAGAGAAACACAAATTTTATGAAGAACAGACCAAAAATATGAGGTAAAAATCTAGACATTCTGCAAAAAGCTGGATGGTTCAGAGGTATGGTATGCGTGTGTGTGTGTGTGTGTGTGTGTGTGTGTGTGTGTGTGTGTGTGTGTGTGTGTGTGTGTGTGTGTGTGTGTGTGTGTGCGTGTCTGCGTGTGTGTGTTTGTGTGTGTAGCCATAAAATATGTAATAAGAGAAGACTATTTCTACTACTGTTTGAAACTTGCATCATTCAGAGGCTTTCTACTGAGCTAGTGTCAGTCACGACAGAATTAACAACAGGAGGCCAGCAAAAAATGTGTCAGACGAGAAAGAAAAATACTAAGAATGATACATAGGTATCAGACTATAATTTATTATTCAGACCGGTTTCGGCAGAACAATACCTTCTTCAGTGTAGAAATAACTTATTTCTATACTGAAGAAGGCATTGTTCTGCCGAAACCGGTCTGAATAATAAATTATAGTCTGATACCTATGTATCATTCTTAGTGTTTTTCTTTCTCATCTGACACATGTTTTGCTGGCCTCCTGTTGTTAATATTGAATACTTTGGCCGTGCATTGACTTACGCGCATATCAGCATGTTTAGTCATGACAGAATGTTATTGCACTTGGCGAGCATTCAAGAAGTCAGTACAAAATAAAATACAAAATGAAATGAGCAACAAACTATTTTTACTATTGTTTTAGCTTTGCATTGCTCATTTGTTTGCCTGCAAAGGAGAAGCAAGTCAGGTCATACATTTCCTGAAAGGCTACATTTGCCAAAGGTTAAAAAGGACAGGCAAAACTAATGAATGACTCAGTGAGAGCTGTTGTGAGTACAACTGCATTTTGAGATAGACTCTGGCTAACACCTTAAAACGTCCTCTAGGCAGTCCTCTTCCCAACTCCCACAGTCAAAGCCATGACATGCTCATAAAGCCAGACTGAAATGTAAACAAATGGCAGAATCAAAACCAAAAATCCCTGGAACTGTCCCTTTAAGGCAGGATAGAAACTCCTTAGACAGTTCATATTGTTTACATATGCACATATATTGGATATATGTTTCTATATATGAAGAAAGAAATTAAGACAGATGGTGTTGGTAAAGTGTTGCTTCTAGATAAAGAGACAGGGGCAACTAGAAATGGACCATATTTCATTAGTGGAAGCAGAATTTATTTATGTTCCTCAATATGCTACAATGCACAAGAACAGGAACATTTTCTGGCAACAATTCTTTGCCTGTTGACAGTGCTTTTGACAGAGACTACATGCATTTCAAAAGTGAAGGTGGGATCCAGGTGTAAATCCAAGTGACTGTGTGCGTGACTGCATTCAGTGATGCTAGGTCTACAGGTCTCAACTGTCAGGCGACCGGCTCTAGAGAACATAGCTGTCGAACATGCCTTAAACAATCTATTGGCCTTCTTCATATACCATGTTCCATTTGAAGGACTATCCATTGAAGCAATTTTATTTATATGCCACTTGTCAGTTCTGCAGTCTTTGACCAAAACATGCTGTCCAGTAGTAAAACATGCAGATTATGTCAAGCCACTCTGAGCAAACATCCACGGTGATTAGGAACACTAAGTCAGTGAAAAAAGATCCACAAACTCTACATTAACGTGTAGTCATGATGTAGGTATTAATTTCAAGGGATGGAAAAGTGTTTGCAGTCAATCATTTCTAAAACATTTTTCTTCCACTGCAACTTTTGTCCAGCTACGGGATTCAGAAATGAGGTTTGGAACAGACCATTTTGTCCTGGGACTTCTTCAAGTGGGGCTAGATAAATAGAGTAGCTAGAATTAAGAAGATAAGGGGAGGATAGGGTTAAATGGGATGGAGTGATGTTTAGGAGGAAATGAGGTAAGGGTAGGGAGGAGCTTAAGGTTTTTTGTTAAGTGTAACTGAGGTAGGAGACACATTTGGTGTGAACTTGCTACCCGCCCTCCCTCTTTTTTATCAGTGGGTATTGTGGTTACTTCAGTCTGGGTAAGGCAGAGAAGAGGGGCAGGCTTGCCCTCTTCTGTTCCCCTCAGATGTTGGATGTGCAATTCAATAAGTTGGAAAGGAAAGAGAGCAGTTGCTCTGTTGGATAAGTTAATAAGCAAGCAGAGCTGCTTATTTGGTTGGAGGTGTAATTCAATAGTTTGAAGGTGAGTGGTGTAATGCTGCCTTGTTAGTGCAAGGATAAGTGAGCAAGTGAGGGATGCTGCTTATTCATGGGTGAGTGGTTACGCTGCCCTTATGGCTATTTATTTTATCTTTTCTTTCATGGGTGTCATTATCACCTGCGTCATGATTTGGTTGAAATGAATAACTATCGGTTAACAATCATGTTTATGAAGTTTAATAAAGGTTGTCAAATGTCATTCGGTGTTATGTGTTTACTGAAGTGGACCAGGACAAAGAATGCCCACAGTTGTGCAGGCCTGGCACATAGCAGTGCCACCTACCACAGTCTTATGCAAATCACAGACATGGAAACCTTCAGAGAGTTATGTCATATACTACTGTACACCTAGGAAAGATAAGGTACACACAGTCCATATGAAAATTAAGGGCCACACAAGCAAATGAAGGCATGCACAATCTTCCATGATTTACAAGCACATGAATTATGGAGTGCTGTGTGTGGGATATCCCCTAAATTAAGAGAGTGGCACTGCAGACTAACCATACCAAGAAATGAAGCACAGTCAGAGATGGCGTTGACAAACCAATGCCAAGCATATCAGTTCAAGACTTAAGAAACATTTGAATAAACAATATAATAATACTATATAGAATTCAAGAAAAATTGCACTGTTGTATCAGATCCTCTATTATATGGAGTTCTGCACACAGGGACATAGTAATGCACTATATTACGTTCCCCCTACAAACACACATCAACACAGGCAATTTCCCACCATTGGAAGACTGCATGATACCACATTATTTTATTAGCATCATAGGGTAATACATCCAGCTCTACCATCATGGTAAATAAAATTCAAAAGCTTATGAATCTTCCTTTTACATTATTGTGGGGCAGGGGAAGTAAATGTCCATCACTATCCCCAAAGTGTGCAAAGGCTGGTATTTCTATAGCACATACACTTGAAACATACAGAAGGCTTTGTTATATCAGTAGCACAATGTCCTTAAGACACTGGTCCCTATGTAATACTATCACAATAGTAGGGGACCAGCATATGTTACTTCTTCCTCGTCAAGTGCCTATAAGTAAATTGATGCATTTTGCTGTTGTGGTCTAACTGACAAGTAGGAGAATGAATATTAGAAATGAGAAAAGGAAGACACCATCGCACCTATCTGCAAACACAAACTGTTGGACATCCTCGTACTTTTACATATTGTACAACTGTAACTACAAACAACATGTCTACCAAGTATTCATTTTCAAGTTTGTCAGTGTCCTCCATGGCACACCTGCAGAGTGGTCATTCTTCCACTTGTCAGTCTGGCTATCACAAAAGGTAATGATTGTGTTACAGGCAGTAGAGTAGGGAGCGGTTAAGTGTCTCATGGTTTTGTCTCCTTGTAAATAATCTCTTGCTGACTATGTTATGCATGCTTATCTATCATTGAAGGTGCATTTTATACATCAATGCAAGAGCTAAATATACTGCAGTTGCAGTCATATATATTGTGCATTAACAAAAACTTTAATCTGAACTGGAAACTGAAAGTGGATTAATAAACTTGAATGTGAAATCCACCAAGATGCTGAAGAGTGATAATTTTACCACATGAAACATGCTGTATATGTATTCTTGCCTGTTATTAGATACATGGATTTTTTTCTCTGTCCTTTGGTCTCCACTGTAAAAGAGCTTTACGTATGTAGACTGTACAGCACTGTTGCATACCTTCCCTATGCAGTACATTTCCTCAGTAACTGTGGGTGGGGGGGGTCATGCGTGTGCACAATGTAACAAAAGGATGAGTCTCTTCTAAGAAGCGCATTAATATCGTTACCATTTATAAGCGAGGGGTCAAACAAGCTCTGTACACTACTGTGTATGATGTTTACAACTCCATTGGTAGGTCTTTACTCTCCATGTAATGCCACACCACTACAGAAACCTTTGGGCCCAGGAGTAGATCTTTACCCTCCCCGGGTGTTCCATGTATACAGGATTCAACACTGGAACATAGAATGGATGGCATTAGCACTCTACATCCAGATAATAAAATTTCTTATTATATATAGATCTGCTCTTTCCTAGAAGCAGTAGCATGACATAACGCATTTGCTCATGTAGGGCTTTGTTTTATAACTAGTATATACAGAGGTTCAGTTCTGGTTTCTCTCTACATAGCTGTAGGGTCTATATCAGAACATCGAAGTTTTAAAACTTTGAATGTTCTAATATTGCCCCGTTTTGAGCGAACACTAAAAATAGCAAAGCTGCAGAACACCGAATTATTTCCTAGGGAAAGAATTCGGTTGGCCGATTCTGTGGCTTCCCTATTTTCAGCGCTGTGGTGGAAATTTACGGGTCAGGTTCAGGTAAGTGTGCGATTGTGTGGTTGTTAGGATTAGGGCACGGGTTCAGTGAGTTAGGGTTAGGGGTGGGTTAAGTGAGTTAGGGTTAGGTGAATTAGGGTTAGGGGCGGGCTCATGCCTATCAAACATTCAGTGGATCCAAACGTCAGTTTTCCTTTGATAGCCATGAAAGCCCATCAGCTTTACCAATTTGCTTTGTTTTTTTATACTTGATATCATATAAATATCCCTATAAGGAACAGGAAGTACTGTTGTAACATGTCTGCAGTCATAAAGGATACCCTCTTTCTCGAGATACATATTATTGGTGATCAATAACTAGTGTAAACATTTTGCTACACACGTACTGGTTGAACGTGTTCACTCTCCTGATTGGGTTAATGGATTCTCTTTGCCTAGGCACACATTTATGTACAGCTTTGGGCTTCCCCTATGATCAGTTGACTCCTACCTCTCTGTACTGGTAAGGGATCAATAACAATGAATACAACTACTTATTAAACCAGCCCACAACCAAAACACAGTGTTTTTGCAGGGTGGTTTCCATGCAGGAACTTCACTCATACTCTGTTTTCTAAAATATAATAACTCCCACAGTTATACAATTGTGGAATTAAGTAAACACCCTGTAAGTATGAAAACACTAGCTGTATGAACTGTAATCCCCAAATCACAGCTTTAAATATAGGAAATTAGAGCAGAAGAAAAGTAAACCAGACCAGTAAGAGAACAAGAAGAAAACTGTTAAAACAAAAAAGCATAACCATGCAAAACAACTAATTCACTTTATTTGGAGTAAGTGTATTCATTTCAATCACATATACGAAACTTCGCCAGAAAAAAATTAAAATCAAAAGTTTACTCATAAAAGTATGTGAATTACATGATTCCCAAAGCAGGAAACCTGCATTTAAAGGAGAAAGCACCAACTCAATAAGATATTAATGAGCAAAAATCTAAAAGATACCAAAGCACCCTTAAGTTCCAACCCCAAGTAATAACAAAGGACATTCATAATTAGACAATAAGAAAATCAACAAATAAAAAAGTTAAAAGATATAATAAGAAAGCAAAAGATAAACACTAAATGGAATGCAAATCACCACATATGGAAAAGTCAAGCAATCAATCAAAAAAATATATAATAATTATAACAATATGTATATATATATATATATATATATATATATATATATATATATGTGTGTGTGTGTGTGTGTGTGTGTAAAGATTAATTTTATCTAGTCAATGCTTTTAATTTCAAGATCGAACTTATAGAGCAATGCTCATTCAAGCCTGACTAGTTACAAGCATTCATACGTAACTGCCAGTAAAGCTCCTGTTTCTCCAAAATCACTGACCATGGACCACCTCAGATATTTTTATCAACCTTCTGTATGACAACAAATATAAAGTGATGTCCTGGAAAGCCCTGTATGTGCTTGTACAGGGCATTAGTTGGTTTGTTCTTCCTGATGCCATACTCATGTTCATATATCCTCTCCTGTAATTTACATTTGGTCTTACCAATGTGAAAACAGGAGAAACATTGGCATAAAGCACCATATACCACCCTATTTTGTCACAATCAAATCTCTCCCATACATAATATTTTCTCCCCAAGATAGAGGAAACCTCCCCTACATGGATATATCTACAATATTCCAGTTGTTTCTCAAAAATGTGCTTAAAAGTGATACCACCTCCTTCAAACAAGTCTGGGGGTATCACCCAGTTTTCTCTGATCTGAGCATCCCCTCCCATTATTACCCAGTTCTTTCTCAAGCTCCATCTTAATTTGTCATGATCACTTAGTGAAGGTAGTGATAAATGCATGGGTAAAAAGACTAGAGTAGACATATTGTCCCCTGCAATTCTGGTTGGTGGATACCTCCAGATGATTCTCCACTCGTAAAATAGGGATAAAGTGTCTGGGTTCCCATTTCTGTTTGGCTTCCCTTATGAGGTTGTCAAGTAGGTCACCTGGGTATCCCCTCCTTAAATACATCTCCTTGAGATTAATGCACTCCTCCCAAAAATTATAATCTAAAGTAATTATTTGCACCGCCATCACTATCTGCCCTTTGATGACCATCCTTTTCTGGTGGAAGGGATGAGCGCTGGCACAATGTAAAAATTCATTAGAATACATAGCTTTCCTGTATCCGGGAAATATCCCTGTTGTTAACAAAGTCCTTTTCAAGCAGAACATCATGATAGGCTACTTTCTGTGTTTGAATATCATGTGTGAAGGTTAAGAAACTAGTAGTACTCTTGATGTAAACCAAAAAGTCCCCCCTACTTTCCTTGGTACCCTACCAAATAATAAATATGTCATCAAGGTAATGGACATACAGTCTGAATGAGTCATGAAAAAAATGATTAAATAAGAATTTGTGTTCCTACTGTGTTATGACCACATTGGCAACAGGGAACCAACTGGAAAGCCATGGCTACCTCCGTTTTTTATAAGAAGTACTGCCCCTCAAACATAATATAGTTGTTTTTGAGAATAATCTCTAATAATTCCTCATGTAGGCTAACTACATCTTGGGCAATTCCTTTAGATGAATAAAAATAATGGTCAGGTAATGACGCACCTCTCTAAAGCAAAATCAAATGGTAAAAACAAAGAGGTAGCAAACATGGTGTCGGAGCTACAAAGTCCAGAATTTATTAAAAAAACACAGTAAGCACTTTCGCGTCCTATAATGACACTTCATCAGACTTAATCCGAAATAACACGCTCAACATTTATATACAGGAAACAACTTCTCTTATCATTCAGTTAACCAATAAAATATGTAAAAGCTTTATACATCAAGATGAAACCTCATTTCCCATTTCCTGTATATAAATGTTGATTGTGTTATTTAGGATTAAGTCTGATGAAGCTTCATTATAGGATGCAAAAGCACTTACTGTGTTTTTTAATAAATTCTGGAGTTCGTAGTTCTGACACTGTGTTTGCTACCTCTTTGTTTTTACCATTCAATTCCTTTAGATGTTAAAAATTCTGTAAAACATTGTATATCCAAATCTTGGAGGATGATGGTGTATAAATCCCTGACATTGATGGTAACAAAAGTATCATCAGGGTGAAATTCCAAGTTGTTTATTTTATTGAAGAAGTCCCAGGAATCTTTACAAATGTGGGCTTCCTCATTAATAAGATGTTTCAACTTTTCATCCACGAATTTAAAGCACATGCACTGCAATTGGATTTCTCCCGTCAACAACAGGACGCATTGGGGTATTAATAACATTTTTATAAATTTTTGGGAGACCAAATGATGTTGGAACCATAGAAGAAATCGCACTAAGAAAATTATATTCATTGATGTAAATACGCCCATCTGTGAACATGTCCTTAATCTGTATCCTTATCTTGTTATATACCCCATTCAGTTCATTTCTAGATATCAGTTCATAATTGGCATCATTCAATATGTTACAAATTCTCCTGTTATATTTATGCTAATCCATTATTATTAACCTACCCCCTTATCCAGTTTCATAATTCACATTCTTTGGTTTCTGATGAAATCTGGGAGCCCATGTTCATCATTGGTCATGCTGCAGCAAATTGCCCTATTATTCCATTTCATAATACTCCTAATGTCCAGTTCACAAACCTTTTCATATAACTGCAATACCAGATGTAAGGTGGTGTTAAAGATACTCGGAATTCTAGGAATAGTGGTAGATTCTGCTGAATTCTGGAAAATAATTTGAAAATTCAATTATCTTAGGTAGCTCTTAAGATCCATAAGTATCAAGGCAATATTTGGTGTTGTTGTTGGGACAAACGTCATCCCCTTAAAAACATGTTCACAGTCTCCCTATCAATATTTACCATGGAAAATTATAAACTTTAAAATTCCCCTTGTAGTTAGTTACAATCTCAAGTTTATTAAAATCAGTGTCATGTCCACTCCTGCCAAGGGATGTAGGAACTTCATCATTCCAATTTATGACATTAATTATAAAACATTCTGATATCTAGAGGTCTTTAGCATAGTTGCCATCTTTTCTGTGACTTATGTAGTCGACTCTTGACAGTCATGAACTGAAATGTTAAACTTTATGCTTGAAAAATGTATCTGTCTCTATTGTCTCAAAAACCATACTCTTTTCAATTTGTCTAGGGCTCTTCACAGGTTATCCAGGTGCTCTTTAGCCTTCTTCTGTATCACTTCTGCATTACCAGGATATCATCTAGGAAGCACTACACATTAGGAATCCATTGGTTTCCCAATATTATCAATATATAGTTACAAACTGAAAATCACCTGGTGGTACAGAAACAAACCCTAATACACACTAATCATTAAGTATTTCTTGACAGTCTCTAATTTCTATCTGTAAGTGTGCGTAAGGTAGTTAGTACTTGTGAATCACTCCACCACACTCCCATTCAGGGATGCAAAATATCTTCATTTCTTGATAACATACACTGTACTGTCCTTAGTACTGTATTTATGCTGTGTCTGAAAATTCTTGCAGACGCACTCCTTGCTTATTCTTCTTAGCTGGTGGTATGGATATCTCTATTTCACTTTTTTCATTTCAGACAATACTTCAGCAGTTTGCAGCTTGTGTAATTACATTTTTAACTCATGTCTAAGCTTGCCCTTATTTTATTTATTTATAGGTTCATAGATTAGTACTAGGCTAACTGCCCTTGCGAGCCATTTTAGGCCTAGCCAATTATCCCTTGTGAGACTCAAACCCTGCACCTTGTGTTTGTAAGGTAAACACATTAACCATTAGGCCACCCTCCCAACCCAAAAACATTTTTAAAGCATCGCAGGTGTTGAACCCTGGACCATGAACACTATAGTCATGGAACTTACCACTAAGCCATCTGAGCTGTATACTGGAATTTCTAGCTATCATTTGGTTATAGCTCAGTCTTTCTAGCATCCCTTTCAATCTTCTCATTGCTTTAGCAAATATCTAGGTTTAAATTATGCATTTTAACTTCAGATGTTGCAGGCACAGTTGTTCTGCCCATTGAGGACACTTTGCACCGCAACATGTCTTTAGTGAGACTTGTGAATTATCCAGTGGAACAGATCCTGTATTAAATACTATTTTATATGTTTCACTCCTACCACTTCTGGAGTGATCCAAACAATTTCTGTGTCAGTTTGATTTAAACTATACAGTTCTAAACAAATCAGGTCATAAGATTAATTTTCAGTGTTTGTCTCCATTTTGGCTAGCCAGTTTGCATACATTTTGATTAATGGCTACTATTGTGCACCTTCAGTTTAACATATATTTTCATTTTGCCACTTTTTCACTTACATACTGTCTCCTTGTGAACCCCAGAGGCATCTCTGACAATTGTTTTGCTTAAACCAACCTACAGCAGATTTATGCAGCACTCTGTCACAATGAAAATATACCTGTTTGTTAAGAGAAAGGATAAATATTCTGGTCACACATTTGGCTGCTGTTTTTACTGCTTAAGGACTGATTAACTGTTAGATCTTTTTTTTTTTCCAGAAATCAGTTTCTTTTTCATGTTTTCACAAGTTATGCCATATATATATATATATATATATATATATATATATATATATATATATATATATATATATATATATATATATATATATATATACATGTATATATGTATACACATTGGGGGTGTAGGCCCCCCCCACCTATTTTAAACATTTTAAACCATAGACATGGATACTTACAAGTACAATGAATAACTCTTTCTAGAAGACAATATATATCCAAACTATGGGGGTTGGGGCTATACCCCCACACCTCCCTTACTTTATATACTAACTCCAGGATCACACTACAGTGGGGAAAAAGCCATATATGTTTTGATGAAATGAGTTTCAGTGAAATGAGTTTTCAGTGAAGTGAGCTTTCAGTGAATTGTGCTCAGGCAACTGAGTTTTAGTGAAATGAGTTCTCAACGAAATGAAGTAGACCCATATATATATATATATATATATATCTATAGGATCCATACAGATGCTTGATTGCGTCTTTCACTGAATCCCAAATTGGTGAGCATACTTGTGCGAAAGTGCTGTTCACCGAAGCAGATGTTCCGGTTGTACTACGGTGCGGTAATGGAAAATTCCCTTTTCTCCACTGTAGTGCGACCTCAGAGTAAGAATATTAAAGTAGGGGGGCCGCAGCCCCCCAAATCGGGGGGTGCAGGGGAGCTTGCCCCCCCCCTACATTCAAGTAGATTTTTTTTTTTTTTTTTAACATACTTTAACGAAAGCACTTTTTCGATGAAAGCGCTTTTGTTAAAGTGTGTTCGGTGTTAATAGATTTGGGCTTTTGATCTTTCGATCAAAAGTCCTAGATCTCTCTCTCTCTCTCTCTCTATATATATATATATATATATATATATATTAATATATCTGCTTGCTTTCATGTAAAGTTGCAATGCTCAGCTGATCTTTCCAGCTTAGCTATATATTCCAAAATGTTTTTTGTCTCATTTGATTCCTGTTTTGAAAACTAAAACTTTCTACAGTTATGAGGCGTCTGAGATTCAAATGCTTCAGTGGTCTACAGAATTTATATGAATGATTTTTCAGGTGATTTAATGTAACACAAAGCAGCATTTTATATGTTTTGGCACCCATTATATTTAAGAAAATTGGAATACTTTGTCATTCTCCACATCACTAGTTGAAATAAAATACGTCTGCTTTCTTAGAGTAAAAGTGTCTAGTCCCCCAGTGTAGCATTAAAAACATTAACATGTCCAATAATATCAGCAATTCTAAACACAAGTCTCATTTAACTGGCTTTCCTACTACACTCGTGGCTTCTCCTGGTTTAACTTCTCCATGTCTTTTGGATTTCTAATACCATGACAGAAATGGTCCCCATTCCTAAGTCAAAGTATGATTAAAGTTCATGAAATTAGTACTGTTGCGCTCTTTTATGTTAGCTAAAACTGCTCTTTGCAGCACCAGCAACTGATTCCTTATGCAATTCATACGAAGTTACATGTATTGGTATCATATCTAAATAAGATTGTAAATTCTTTTTTATGAGATCCATTGTTCCTACAACTGTTGGGTCTGCCTGCCTGTACAGTGGATGAAATCTAACTTGTTAGTCTCAGGTTCTCATAGAAAATCACTGCAGGCATGTTTGTATTACAGCACCAGCAATGACTCACAGGTCATAGTTCATTACTAAGCAACTGATGTGTAAGGATCTTAAGAAGCCTAGTCTTACATTCCCATGGGAATTCTAGACATTATATTTTTTGTGTACAAATAACTCAGAGATGGGCAAAACAAGGACATTTTGGGACATTTACATGTTTTCACTTTCTCCCTAAATGTGTGATTGTGGAGTTAGTATATGTAAGAATACGTGCAGTGAGATACAAATTCACCAGAAGAAGGTGCATCTTTTTTACTATTGTTTACATTTGGACAAAGGTGTGAGAGGTTGTGTTCATCCACTGTACAGATGAAATGCTCTCATTGTCAATTTGCTGTGCGTTTGCCCAACTTAACATTATGCCACATGATGCTTTATAAATACACAGTGTAAGAGCTGTGATATGTATATCTTTTACTTATCGCTTTACACGTTACACTGGCACACCTAATAGGGTCACAACATGCACATACGCCCATACATATCAGAATATATACATACATGACAAGCACTACTGTAAAGTGTAGACATTATGATGATTGTCTAACTCTGACTTTTTTCATTACCCTGGGAAATGGGATAGCCAGCAATATTGGCCTATAACTGGACAGGCTGTTTTTGCCTCCCACCCTCTCCAGTGTAAATGGACTTGTGATGATAGCTTTATGAACCAGTATACAAAAACTGCTGTGTGTCCAAATGTTATCTGTACAAACCTAGGCTGTAGTTCATCTCAGGATGATGGGAGAGAATCACTTTTCTTATATTTGATCAGTATTTTGTGGACTACTCTGTTTCCTGCCCTTTTACAGTGCAGTTTGGAAGGACCTTGCCATCAGTAAGCCTCCTATTGATCAACCTATAAGCAATTTGTCAGTTAAGAAAATGTAATGGCTCTAAATCTACTTAGAACCATCAAGGATTACTTATTCTTATCATCTTCATTATTATTATTATTATTATTTTTATTATTATTATTATTTTTATTATTATTATTATTATTATTATTATTATTATTATTATTATTATTATTATTATTATTATTATTATTATTATTATTTTCACTTCTTAGCACTCCTTTCTGAGTTACCTGTATTCACCCCACTCCTTCTTGAATAGATTTTTTTTAATATTTTCAATGCAGAATATCTTTCAGTCATTATTCTTGCTGCCATATCACTAATAACCCACTCTGGAAAGTTTTCCTTGATAGCACACATTCTTGTAGGGCCACTTTTGTTGAGAATATTAAAAAAAGCAGACAGTGCCTTGTAGCCTTGTCACTCAGTCACAGTGTCAAGATAGGAGATCAGTTTGGAAGTCTCCAAAACTCTTCTAAATATTCCATGTATGGTTTCTTCGTGTCTTTGGGTATCACTACTTTCTGAAGACATTATAAGCCTTTTATGGGCTACTCTGTAGGTAAGGCACAGTTCACATTTCTTATGACGCAGAGGGATTTAGGGATAAGGCAGTCCAGCAAGCTATATGAGCAGCGCCCATAGGTCTCCAAACAACCACTTGTTTACTAAATACAATCTTCTTTAATAATGGAATATATTACTGTCTATGAACAGTAGGAGGACAGCAGCTAAAATGGGGAGACAGAAAACTACATCACTTACAAACAACAGAATGTTAAATATAGCAGAAGCATGTGCACATTATATCTAAAAAAAACAGAAATACTGCACTGTTGCAATACCGGTCACATCCTACTTTAATTTGTTTATGATTCACCAGTCAAGACTAGTGGTATATCAGCCAGTTTGTGCACGTATCATATATTACAGAACATTTCCTGATATAAGAAAGGAAAAAGGTAATGATACACTTTACATTTGCAACAAAATAAATTAGAATGTATGTTTACATTTATGGCTAGTAAAACGCTATATGCATAACCAAAAAAGGATTTAAAAATGCTAAAACTGATGGAAGGTTTCTGGGTATGTATTTTGAGAACTGTATATCTTTCTAGATCAAATAATGCTTTTGACATTATACTGAAAGACACATTTAAACAAGAACTGGAGAAACACAAGAGAAATCAGAATAAATAAATCAAGGAAGTATGAAAAATCCAAATGCTGGCAAATGTCATGCAATACTCAAGTTGAAATACAAGGTATGATGACCACCAGACACGATGTTACGTGGCGATGTACCATTCTATGTAACATCAAAGATAAATTAAAAACAGTCGAATATGAAGGTGCTAGTGAGTAATGTTGGCTAGAAAACGTACATTAAGAACAATGAGGAAACACATGAAAGAGAAAGACAAATTATTCAAAATTAAAGATGTCTAAATAAGCAAACAGATAAGATCTGTGGGTAAAAGCCAGTCCAACTAGCAAGAAACAAAGTAGAAAGAGCAGCGAAGAACCAGCCTGAAGTCGTGTTGGCTGGTCCTTCATTGTACTTTCTACAAAATTAAAAAGGCCAAGAAACCATTGTACCAGGAATACCAAAGTTAGATGAGATTACATCCTCTCCAACTAAAGTACAGTAAATACCAGGCATAAATCCATTTAGTCGGTAAGTAACTATTCTTTTCTATCTGAAGCAACAAATAAATACATACACATAAAAATAAAGCATGTCGAGCAGACCATGCATTGCTTTGGCAGTGGCACTTTTCTACAATAAGCACCTCGAGCAGCCCATGCATTGCTTTGGCACCGTACATATAAATATATATATATATATATTCACATCCATATATTCATACACACACACACACACACACACACACACACGCGCGCACACACGCGCACACACACACACACACACACACACACACACACACACACACACACACACACACACACACACACACACACACACACACACCTGTTAGCTGTCCTACAGTTGCTAGAGCACCCTTGCTGTATCCTATTTTTGAGCCCACCCTTGTAAATCATGAATTCTTACAGTCAATAATGCCAGACATTAGAGTTTCATTCTTCTTATTGTAGGGAAAGTACATTGTGATGCAAAACCTGTTGCTCTATTCATTTTCTAAGTGAGTTGAAGAAATTGTTTAAAACTTCTCCCTGAAGTCATCTAGTGTTACTCTTAGCTTTGTCCCAAAACATTTGCATGGCTGTATAGAGGTATGATATCCCCACACACACACATGGACATAGTCATATCCCTCTAACAGTCCCTGATTTTGCACAGTGCTCCTGATCTTGCCTCATATATATGCCTTGTCCCTCACAACTCATGGACCACTGCAGTCAGTCAATAATGCCAGAAATCAGAGATCCATACTTCTTAGAGCTTAAATAATAAATAAACTACAATAAAGGCCCTCATCAGTTAGTATAAAGCATTAAGGCTCTGGTTTGCTAACAATTTGCTTTCTCTGTCAGAGATGCAAGGTTTGATACTTTTCCATTTTTTGTGACTTAAGGTAATATCTTATATGAGTACCCCTGGTGTCTAGTGGTAAAACAGAGGACTAAATCCCTATTAAGGAGCTAACTCTATTAAGGAGCTGGTTTGTGTACCAAACGGTACATGGTTTGACGCTTTTTGCGGCTTATGTTTACACCCTTGTTATCTAGTGCCACATCTTCCCACCCATAGGACTTTCATGCTGCAAAAGTGTTGGTCTATTAACCTTTTGGTATCCCTGGCATCTGGTGTGACCCCCCCCCTGCCAAATATTGCAGGATTTGCTCATTAGTCTAGGGTATGTTACAGGAATATCACCCCAGACATATACATTTACAAATTCATGCACATACATAGCCCCTTCCCACACCCAATCACATTCACGGACACATTCACCCAGTCACCCCCCCCAACACATCAGCTAACTAAACCTGGAAAAAATGACCACTCAGGTAGATACACACACACACACACACACACACACACACACACACACACACACACACACACACACACACACACACACACACATGCAGCCACTCATGTACACCTCCTGTCTGCTAAAATCCCCAGCACTTGCCTCTAACACAATCTCACCCACTGACAATGTGTAAATGCCTTCCTGGACGCATGTTGGGGGGAGAGTGCATGGCTAATCAGAACAGGCATATTCAATGGATTGCCTCATTAGCATCTGCAATAGGCCACAGTGACAGTCCACAATAGTGCTGTACCTCTTCATGTTACAGTACTGTGGTCAGGCTATCTTGAAATCAGAAATGGTTACTGCAAGCAGTAAAATTGGATTACCACCTGCAGAAACCTTTCTGAATCATGATAATAGTTTCATTACATTTGACGAATGCTTGTTTGGTTGGTTGGCAAAGTGTAGTGTACATCAGTTTGTGCAAATGGCAGATTGAGCAACTCCTGGTTTTATCGACAAAGGTAAGTGGCTTTGCGGTAGGGATAGGAGTTTGTGTGCAAGAGTGTGTGTGTGTGTGTGTGTGTGTGTGTGTGTGTGTGTGTGTGTGCATGTCTGTGCATATTAGGGTTAGACTGTGGCTTACGTAAGGGGATAGATTTAGTATACATGTGGATATACCTCTCAACTGTCCAGATTTTTGTGTAGAGGCCAGATTTTATTATTCTATTTTTAGTCTGTTTCATAAAATTTGCATTTTTATGACAAATCATTGAGGTTTAATGTCACTAAATAATGACTTACATCTGAATTTCAGACTTTATATCCTTTAAAAAATGCATACCAACACCACAAAACCTGTTATTCTAGCAACTTTCTAAATTTATAAGAGCACTACTTGAAATCTGTCAATGATTTTGGGCCTGTCTTTTATATTATTTTTAGCTTTATCCAAATTTCTTGCATTTAGAGGTTGAGAGGTATGCTTGTGAGTGTGTGAGGAGAGGGTTAGAGTAAGTTTAAGGTAAGGTAATACATTTAGTGTTTTGTATGTGTGTGTGCATGGTGAGTGTCTAAGGTGTCTTGTGTAGTGCTAATGTTGACAAACGTTTTATTTTATTTTTTTAAGATAAGGTGCATGTTTAGGGATAGTGACAGGAACAGGCTTAGCATATACCACTAAGGTGGGGCAGAGGGGGGCAAAGCTCCTCTACCCAGCTTAGTAATACATGTTATTCCTAACTTGGCCCCTAAACCTGTCTACCTTACCTTAAAAAAAATTGTAACACTACCACTTTTCAGACAAATTTGATCCATACCTCTCAACCTGAAAACATCAAAAATCTGGACAAGGCCCATGAAAAATAGGTACAAATCTGTATGCTGATTAACATAAAATTTGCATACATAATTAAGTAACTTCGCCCACTCCAGTAGGATTGTGGGATACCAACTTCCAAACGCAAACTGAAGAACAGACAAAATATGGCACCAGAGTCTCCCTGCAGCCATTCCAATGTCCTATTACATGGGTGTTTTTACCATAAACACTAATGTGTACATACTGCTTTACTTTTACAATGATTATTTTGATTTTATTTTTACATTTTATAGCACAATGTACAAACACAAATAGATATCTGCTAAACAAAGCAACACTGTCTTGCAATGAAAATAGCTTTGGCATTAAAACTTCTCTGCCCTTGAAACTCACATTCATTGAAATAGCATTGAAACCTACACCACATCCAAAGAAAATGCATCTAGAGTACCTTTAGGCTGTTTTAAAATCATAGGTCCCTGGCTTGTACACAAAACAATAAACATACATGCGTTCTTTGATATTCCTTCCTGACTTTATTAAATTATATTCCTTGTATAATACAGCACACTTGTTAGACTTAAGTTAGAGCACATTTTAAAATGCATTGTTTGAACATTTTTCCAGTAGGCAATGAAATAAAATGCATTAACCAAGACTGACAAAACTGCCCAATTCAGAACATTTTCATCATAGAAGTCTACTTCCACACAATATATATATATATATATATATATATATATATATATATATATATATGTATATATATATATATATATATATATATATATATATATATATATATATATATAAAATGACAGTAGTGTAAGCCATAGGCATCTTGCACAGCTTCTCACACTTATTTTCAATTTCAGTTTTTTTTTTTTGGGGGGGGGAGGCCAACAACCAGGGACAAATTTTAAGCATTGCTTGTATAATTCTGGAAATTTGCTAGAATGAAATGCTGTGTTACCACCATGCATTTCACTGCCAAGTCTTGAACCCAGCAGGACCCTGTGTAATCAAAACAACATACCACTACACCAAATCAACAGTTTCTAGAAAGACAGAACGACTGAAACTTAAATGGTTATCATTTAGTGAATTCAGTTCTCACTTCTCACCATAGATCTCAACCTCTTAGCACAAAAAAAACCTGGACAAAGCCAATAATGGGGGAATACAGAATTCAGTTCTCACTTAGCTCTCAACTTCTTAGCACAAAAACCTGAACAAAGCCAATAATGTGGGTATACAGCCCCAATATAGGGACAAATTTCAAATACTGAGCTTATAAACTTTAGAAAATTGCTAAAATAAAAGGTTTTGTGTTACTATTTATTTTCTGAAGAATTTGAAGTCTGAAATTCAAATGCCTGTCATTTAGTGAATTATCCTAAATTGACATTTGTCACTGCATTGCCACAAAAATCCTGAAAACTCACAGATTTAATGAGGAGTACAACAAAAATGAGGCATAAATTCACAAGTGGTGGTGGCGGCTAGGGACTTTAGACTCTTTTCCCTTGTACCGAAGGTACAGGGTTTGAGTCTGAGCACCTCTAGCCACCAGGTGTATTGATTTGGGGGGGATTTTTACTCACACACACACAGTCTGTACTTGAACATCCTGTCTGCTAATAGCTTATGGCATGGGTGAAAAAAAGCCTCAGTCTAACCAACCTAGCAAATTAAAGCTATTAAATAATTACATAAAAAAGAACTACTAATACACTGAATAAAAAATAATATAAAAATTATAATTTTTCATTATTAGACAGACATGACTTGTTGGTGTGCATATACAAAACAAGTCAAGCTGCACAGATGACAGGAGGTACATTTTTGCATTTGCACCATTTAATGACTTATAGTAAAGGGCATCAGCACTAGTGCAAGACCTCAGAAATTGGTAACTCGCACTACTGGAGCAGTGGTCATTTGAGCCCCCTACCAACCTGGCTCATAAATAGTGTAGTAAAAACACTGCAGAATGCATAATTCATCACTAATAATAAGATGAAAGTGCATATCCTGTATTTAATAAAACAATGGTATTAGTGACGACTTAAGAGTTCTGCAGTGTTTTTACTGGTTTGTGTTACTGGTGGTCTCATAAATAATGTACATACTTAACAGGAGGAAATCACACACACACACACACACACACACACACACACACACACACACACCGTTTTCC
>NC_056728.1:24403805-24416305 GCF_019279795.1 Protopterus annectens | reverse complement strand
CACACACACACACACACACACACACACACACACACACACACACACACACATCACTCCGAAGTCCAAATGTTACAGTGTTATTTCTCTGTTCCCAAGAACAATATCCTCAAAGCAAAGGGATGCAGCCATCTGCCAGCTCATGGAACCTGAGGGGGGGTCTGTAGGCAGTTTTGACAACTGGCTTAATGGAGGGCAATAAAGCAGAATAAAAAAAATCATACATTAAATACATTTCAAGCATTCTTAACCTCATACTAAACATATTTTTTAATTAAGCTTATTTTGTTAAAAAGCAGTGTTTCTAAATCATCCCGGAATTAAAAACTTAAGCCATTGCTTCTCTTATAATTTCCTGCAGCTCTTATGATGTGGTAGGCTGTAACTCTGAAAAAAGCAACCTCACATCCTTCCCTTTAGCCACATTTATGTTTCCTGAAGTAGACTTAACAATAGAAAGTTCTCCCTAAATCCTCTGTTGAGATGCATAAATAATTATGCCGATACCCCTGTAAATCAAAAATCAAAACCTGAATATTGTGTGGCACGTAGAACCAATATCCTTCCTTTTTTTTGGCCAAGCCCCCTCTCTTTGCTGAAATCCATATAGTGATTGGTAGCTGTGAAGAAACATCTACCGATAAGTTCATAAAGAGCCTCTTTCTCCATTGTTTTTTTTTGGCATCCCTGATATGGATGCCTTTCAGATTTCCATCTAGTACGAAATATTAGGCAGGCCTTCTCCTCATCTCTCTCTCTGTCCAGATACTTAATTCTGCTTCTCCTGTCCAATGTCCACTCATTTCAATGCAATGTAGGCAGGAATCATCAGCATAACAGGAGGTGTGGCTCCAACAGAGTCTGGCATCTCAATCTGTCTTCCTAAGATTGACATAAAAATGAAGTGAAGACTGGCCAATAAAGGAGCAGAGATGTGAGCTTAAGTGGTCATTTTTCTTTTGTCATGACTTAAATCTCACTCAGATAATAGTCCATAAGCACATTAATGGAAAAAATGGAGTTAGAGAGATGGAAGCAAGTACAGCTGTTAAGTTACCACATTACAAAATGCTAAAAAGGTCCTCACTGCTGGAAAAACTTTACTCACTGTCACAGAGAGTGTACTTACATGATAGGCACAGATTTTGTTTACTTCCTGCTTCATAGCTCAGAAAATTATGACATTATGATGCAGGGTAGCAGATGCCAGCAGCCCCATTGTTACAGAGCTGGCTTACTAAACTTAGTGAAAAAAATGCAGTATGCTTGGTCAAGCCATAGCACATACTAATGAGCATGAGTTAAACAACAAACTGCATCCCTTCATTCAAAGTACCATAATGATAAACTCTGAAGTCTTCATCTCTGTGGGGTGAATTTTCTGCCTCTTGAGCTGAATTTACTTGGTAGCGACCAAAAGCATTACGTTTGAGCACATATCTCAACCTTTGAGAATTAAAACTCAAAGCACTTGCATTTTTCTTATTTTTTCATTAACAGAAAGTTTTTGGGTACTAGAGATCATATAATTAATGTTACTGAATCTGTGTATAGACTTAATTCAATTATTTTATAATATATGTTTCCTTAAACAGGTAAACATGCTATGCAAAAATCATAACAGATGGGAAGTATGTTTGAGCATGTACAGTCTTATGGATTAGGTATCTGAGAGATGCATTGTTAAACATGAACAGGATGGGTATCCTTGACCTTACGTAGTTCTAACACACACACACACACACACACACACACACACACACACACACACACACACACACACACACACACACACACACACACACGTGCGCGCGCGCACGCACACACACACATAAATGTGGTTGTGAGCCATTCAGATGTCCTTCCTTTGTTCCTTTGTAAACTGCCTTTCCAGGCTCTCTTCCCAATCTTTTCTAACCTCCTCTGATTCTCATAGTTATCATGTAATACTTTATATGCCCTGCTAATTATCCATTTTTAAACAGTAGTTTCTGTTGTAGACTCAACTAACAACTCTAAGAGAGTTGGTCTTTCACTTAGCACACCCCGATTCCTTCCTGTTTGTCTGTACTCAGATATCAGTCCCTGGTAGGGAATATTGTTCTAACATGTACTCCAGACTTCTCCTTTGCCTTATCCCACTCTATTACCTTTCTTTTTCTAGACATTTGCTCCCAGTGCCTTGGTTCCTTTGCTACTTTTTTTCCAGCAAATTATAATCCCCTCTCCTCTATTTTATGTACTCCTACTTGCTGTTAACAATATTATCAAAATCTCCTTTCTTTATTCCAGTGTTGGCTGAGTCCTTAAAATAATTTCTGGTACTTCATGAATATAATATTCAGTTTGGTTGTTGTTATTCTACTTAAGTCACTGAGTCATAAGCAGCAGCAAGTTAATTACTACCATTTGCTTAATGCTTTTCTCCCAAATCATTTGTTAAGATGGGTTGCAAACTGGCTAAAAGACAGAACCCACAGGGTTAGAGTTGCTGGCGCCATGTCAGACTCCAAGCCGGTCACAAGTGGTGTCCCACAGGGCTCAGTCCTTGGCCCCCTGTTGTTCGGCATCTACTTCTCAGAAGTACAGGCAAACATAGGAGGACTATGGCTGACAAAGTTTGTAGATGACTGCAAACTGGGCGCCATAGTAGAAAGTACATCGGACACAGATATCCTTCAGAGGGGTCTCACGGAAACTGATAACTGGTGCCAGAGCCATGGCCTGAAGTTAAATGCCAAAAAATGTATAGTCATACCCTTCGGGAAAAACAAGGTAACCCCAAGCTACCATATAGGTGGCAATCCATTAAGCACAGAAGAGGTTATCAGGGACCTGGGGACCCAGGTTGACAGTGGCCTTTCTTTTGACACTCACATTGCTAAAGTGGTTAGAAAGATCTTCTACATTGCCCACCTGATCATGAAGGATTCACATCCAGATCAAGTGAGGTCATTGTTCCCCTGTACTCTTCACTTATCAGACCAATGATCGAGTACAATGCCCCATTCGGGATGTATCTCACCCGACACCTGCAGCAATTGGAGAGACCCCAAAAGTTCCTCACCAAAAGGATAAAGGGACTCCAAAATCTGTCATATGCTGCCAGACTGAAGAAACTCCAGCTCTATTCAGTCGCATACCGCCTGCTCAGAGGTGACCTGTGCCTGACATACAAGGCCATGTCCAACCCAGAATTAATGGACATGCTCCACCTCAAAAAATCCAAATCTACCAGATCCACTAGAGCAAGTGACTTAAACCTTAGCACGGATATAAATAGGACATGCTGGAGGGATAGATTTGTCACCCAGAGACTCCCTATGCTGTGGAATAAAATCCCGGTCCATGTGAGGCAGAGCACCTCGCTGGCTCTGTTCAAGAGAAATCTTGACCGGTGGATGGGAGATCGTAGGTTTACCTCGGGAATCATCTCTGTGTCACTGCTGGACAGGGGCACAACAAACTAATGGGCACAGTATTTTTTAACATAAGGGGTGGCGTAAGCCACAAAACTTTGGGCTAGGCTTATAAATGCCTTAGGGCAGATAGCCTAGTATAAACCTATGAACCTATGAACCTATGAGAACACCTCACATGATTTGCATCATCTCATAAACAATGTGAGTTACAAAAAAAAATGCAAAATATGAAAGTTGTTCATGAGACAATGGGCTACACATTGGTATTAATATCAAAAATCTGTCTGGTAAATGAATTTACACTGCAAATTTCTGAAAGAAAACTTGTGTTTTACTTGAAAAAATTAGTGGTATTTTGGTCAAACACAGAGTTATATTTCTGTAAGTGTGCAACATAGACCCAATATATCAATGAATGAATTGTTCATCTCTTCAAGAGGTATCCAGTGATATTGTTGTTCGTTTATCATTATCAACAATGAGCAAAGACATCACGTCGAGGAGGCTGATTGAGTATGATGTGTCCAGCTGTGGCTGATCAGTCCTATGCAGCTCAGAAAGCTCTGCCGCACGTCGGGCACGAGTGGTCTGTTGGATTGGTTGACAAAGAGTTGGCTGTGAATTTACACAGCTCACACTTACTCTGCACCTCTGCAGTCCTACTCTGCTTGCAGGAGGTAGCACCTTTGCTGATGCAGCTTTGCCAGGTGGGGCAATCTTGTGCTAGAGGTTCCCAGGAGTGTGGGTCAATGCCAAAGCTCTTCAGAGAGACTTTCGGCATGTCCTTGAAGTGCTTTTTCTGCTCATCTTGTGTTCATTTGCCTCCCGAGAGTTCACCATAGAACAGTCTCTTGGGGAGGCATGTGTCTGGCATATGTACAAGGTGGCCTGCCCACCTGACATGGGCTCTCCTCAGCAGTGTGTAGATGGTTGGCAGTCCATATTGAGAGAGGACAACTGTGTCTGGAACTTTGTCTTGCCAGGTAATTTTCGGCAGCCTTCTTAAGTAGTTCATATGGAAGCGATTCAGCTTTTTGGCATGATGCTCATACACAGTCCATGTCTCACAGGCATACAGTAATGCGGGCAGTATGACTGCCTTACACCTTCAGCTTTGTGGACAGTTTGACACCTCTCCTCTCCCATACTAACTCCTGCATCCGTCCAAATGTGGAATTTGCCCTGGCGATGCATGTGTCTACCTCATCGTCAATGTTCACAGATCTAGAGAGTGTGCTGCCGAGGTTTGTAAACTTGTCAACATCCTTCAGGATCTCACCTTCAGTGGTGATAGTTGGTTCCACATACATCTTCTGTGGTGCAGGCTGATACAAGATCTCAGTCTTCTTAGTATTCATTGTGAGGCTGAAATATCTACAAGCAGTGGAAAAGCAGTTCATACTCTGCTGCATTTGGACCTCTGTGGCAGCATTGAGTGTGCAGTTATCTGCGAACAGAAAATCACTCACAAAATCCTCTCCAACCTTGGTCTTGGCCTATAGCCTCTGCAGGTTGAGCAGCCTGCCATCAGTCTTGTATCTGATCTTGATGCTGGTTTATTCTTCATCGCAAAAGCCATCTGACAGCATGGCTGAGAATATCATGCTGAACAGCATAAATGCCAGTACACAGCCTTGCTTGACTCCATTGGTAACTGGGAAGGCATCAGAAGAGTCTCCATCATCCAGTACTCGAGCAAGCATGCCATCATGGAACTGACGCACCATACAGATGAATTTGCCTGGGAAGCCAAACTTTTCCATGATTTGCCATAGCCCCTCATGACTAATGGTGTCAAAGGTTTTGGTCAGGTCCACGAACATTGTGTAAAGGTCCCTGTTTTGTTCCTTGCACTTCTCCAGAAGCTGACATGCTGCAAATATCATATCCACTGTCCCTCGGCCCTCTCTAAAGCCCCACTGACTCTCTGGCAGGTGTCCATTTTCCATGTGCTGAGTGAGATGGTTGAGGAGGATTCTGGCAAAGATTTTGCTGGCAATGACCAGGTGAGAGATTCCTCTGTGATTGTCACAAGACTGCCTGTTTCCCTTTCTCTTGTAGAGATGGACGATGGAGTCATCCTTTAACTCATGAGGGATTGCCACATGGTCTGGAAGAGTTCCGTGAACTTCTATAACAAGACTGGTTCCCCTGTCTTGTAGATTTCAGCTGGAATGGAGTCAGAGCCTGGTGCTTCACCATTGGAGAGAAGCTTAATTGCTTCCATAACCTCTCATTTCTTCGGAGGTTCTGCCAGGGAGGGGTTAATGGCAACTTGCGGCATGTGGTCAATGGCTTCGGCATTGATAGAGGAAGGCCTGTTCAGGACATTGTAGAAATTCTCGGCCCATCTTTCCAGGATGGCGTTCTTGTCAGTGAAAATGGTGGACCCGTCGGCACTGATGTCAGGAGTGGTGATGTTCCAGTGGATTGTGGCCCATAGATGGTCTTCAGGGCATCATAAAAATGCCTGGAGTTCTTGCTATCAGCGTACTTCTGGATCTCATCAGCCTTTCTGCTGAGCCAGGAGTCTTGCAGCTCTCTGAGCTTTGCTTGCACCTTGCTTTTGATGGAGTTATAGGCTGCTTTCTTGGAGACAAATGTAGTGCCTTGCTGGAGGGATCTGAGGGCTTCACTCTTCTTATCCAACAGCTTCTGAATGTCTTCATCATTGTCATCGAACCAGTCCTAGTGTTTGCATGTGTCAGATCCAAGTGAGCGAGAGCGGTGTTGCAGACCACGTCCCTAAAGGCTGCCCAGTCCTCTTCTACACCATTGGTGGCAAAGCTGAGTTGGTCAAGCTTACTGTCGAGGTCCTCACTGAGGTTCAGGTGCACAGAGAGCTGTTCTAGCATGCTGACATTCAGGTGCCTATTGGTCTATTTCCCCTGTGGGTGCTACCTAGACTGGATGTACATGTTAAGTTTTGAAAGGATGAGTCTGTGTTTTGTCCAGCAGTCTGCACCACACATGGCCTTAGTCAATCTAACATCCTGTCAGTTCCTTCTCCTTACTATGATGTAATCAGTAAGATGCCAGTGCTTGCTGCATGCATCCATCCAAGACATCTTGTTACGCTTGGGTACGTGGAAGACTGTTTGTGATCAACAGATCATGAGCTGTGCAGGTCTTCCAAAATAGATGAAGCTGTGCAGGTCTTCAGAAGTAGATGACCATTGCTGTCGCTTTTGCCGACTCCATTCCTCCTGATGACTCCCTCCCATGTCTGATAGTCTGCACCAACTCTGGCATTGAAGTCGCCTAAGATGATGAGCTTATCTGCCTTGGGCACAGATACTATGAGGGACTCCAAGTCTCCATAACACTTGTCTTTGATCTCCTCTGAACTTGTCATGGTGGGGGCATATGCACTGATGAAGGTGGTGTGGCACTTTCCATTGAGGAGGAGCCACAGAGACATGAGCCGATCGTTAAATCCTTGTGGGAGGCTGGCTAATTTGCTCATCAGATTGGCTCTGATGGTGACACCTACTCCTGCTTCACAACATCCATCGTTGCTGCAGCCACTCAAAAAAATTTATAACCGGCTTCAACTTCTTTCAGCTGGCCTTCAACTGTGAACCTGGTCTCACTGAGGGCTGCTATCTGGATGTTGTACCCGACAGGTTCTCTTGTGACAAGTGCTGTCTGTCTCTCAGGCCTGTCTGTTTTGGAGCTATCCATGAGTGTGCGCACATTCCATGTGCAATGGTGAACAAAGTCACCAGTGTTTTTTCTTTGTGATTTTACCACATAGTTGGGATCCTCACCTGCCGTGGCAAGCAGGCCAGGGGTAGGGTGAAGCAGACTATGTTTAGGGTACCTTTTCTAGCCCCTTCCTCAGACCATAGAGATGAGCAGAGCGATCCTAAATAGGACTGCTCAGACACCCAGGGGGCTGCTGAACCCCACTGCTGTTTCAATCCAGTAGTGAACACCCCATAGCCCTGGACCACCTGTGTGTGAGTTTGTGGCTACAGCTTCCAGTGTATCCATACCTGCTGCTTTGTCATTCGCCTATTGCCACAGGACTTGACTGGGGGGTGATATCTTGACTTGCATGTGAATTTTATTATAGTGAGAGAGAGTTGCGCAGATTGTCAGCCTCAGTCTTTAATCCCAGCCTATCTTAGTCCAGTGGCAGGATGTAGTTGAGATGACTGGAGATGGGTCGGGATGCAGTGGATGATCAGCAGTGTCCTAATGTGTCTCACTGTGCCCTATTTACACTCCACAGCACTTGCTGAGTCTGCCTTCCTGCCCACTTAATCAATCTGGTGTATGGGGTGTCAGGGAGAGGTAGTACCTCTGATGGGTGTACATGTCGTGCTCTTT
The DNA here is from genome assembly GCF_019279795.1 of Protopterus annectens. Lineage (NCBI taxonomy): Eukaryota > Metazoa > Chordata > Ceratodontiformes > Protopteridae > Protopterus > Protopterus annectens. The sequence goes on along the minus strand of NC_056728.1, from coordinate 24,408,551 downwards.
GCAGTAGTTCATCCACCTTGGTCCTCACCTAACACTCAGCTCTCACCTGTGGTGCCTCGTAGCTGTCTGCATGCAACAGTGGCCACATCCTGGGCAATGGCTTTGACTGGCCTGCAAAACCAGGTGAGGTTAGCCGATGGATTTGCAACCCATGACGAATCAGGGCTTGTCTACCTATGCATGAGAAGATCCAGTGATATATAGCAAGATTGGACAGTGCACTAATATTTTGTAATAATACACAATCAGTGGATATTAAGCTTATAATATTTTCACAATATTTAATAGTAATATTACTCTACAAAACCATGCGTGCTAGATGGCAAGTATTAGTGGTAAAACTGTGTGCCTTAATGTTCCATATAAAATGGCAACATTTGTTCCCGGAAGGCCACACAACTTTTGAAATATTAGTTCTGATATTACATATTAAAGTAATGCTCTGTGTAGATGACTACTACATTCTGTCAACTTGTACTGTCAGCTACTATATTCTGTTGACTTGCAGATGGCACATTGCTTTGTAGCGGATGACCTTTCATTCATGAGATTTTAATCTCATTACTAGTATATTGCTAATATTAGTACTCTATACCTTGAACACCCTCTATATTTCTGGCTAGGTTCCTCTTACCCAAGTATGTTTAATATATTTTTTCCTTATTATCCACTACATTCATTGCCCCATAACATATAATTCCCCCTTGCACAATGTAACATTTTTGCAGGATTAGCTTTAATGGAAGAATATTGATTGTATCAGTGTATGTCTTTTTGTTACCTGCTGTGTTTTCAATGTCATTTTGTCAGTAACACCCACCACTTGTACACTTCCCCCATCCAAAATCTTACTTTCTCCTTATTTATCAAACTCCCTTCATGTTTCATCACAACCACTTTCCATTTGATTTATAACTTTTTTATTTTATTATGTATATGAGCTTTAACTTTGTATCTCTTCAAATTAAATAATCCTAATACATCTTGTTCTGTGGGAAGGATTAACTTACCCCATTTAACTCTTGTCCTGTTCCTCTACCAAATGTGTCCCTTCAGTTATTATTTTTTTATCCACAGCTTCTCCTCTGGTTGGTAAAAATATGCTCGCTCTGTATATAAAACTAATGGGACTAAAATGTTTTCACTCCTTGTATCTTATCAATTGCTATAATCAAGAGCTTCCAATTTCTCAATTTTTGTATTATCTTTTCTTTAATCTTTTCCAACAAATCTTTAGCTTCCATAACAGAAAAGTTTTTAATCCATACACCTAAACACTTATCATGCCCCCATAAATATGAATATTACTGAATCAATAGTTAACTGCTATAGCCTTTATCTTAATTAATTTTATATTCTCCAAACACCTGCAAATGTCTCAAAATGTTCCACATCACTGAAATGTCATTTTATTGCTTTTTGAAGTACAAAATAATAACATCTGCAAATATAACTTTTCTTGATTACAATATAATTTATATCTTTTAATTTGTGAGTCCATTTTTTTCATTGCCTATGGCTCCCTATATAAAGCAAACAACAAAGGGGAAAGAGGAACACCCCTGCATTGTTCCTCTGTTCAGACTAATTTTGTCAGAGAGGAGCCTTTCTAACTTAATTCTTGCCTCAGACCTTTCATATACCTTCCTAATAAACCCTATTAAGCTATCACTGCTTGCAAATGCTACCATTTCCCTGCTCACAAAATCCCATCTGAGTCTATTGAATGTTTTCTCTGCACAAATAATAGTGTTATTTCCTTACATTCCTCTTACTTCAGAATCATCACCATTCAAGTAATGTTGTCAAATGTTTGCCTCCCCCTCCATAAAACCACACTGATCCATATCTATCAATTTTGGCAACAGCTTTGTCATTCACTTCACTAGTATTGAAATAAAAGCATTAGAATTGTGGTTTAAAATTGAGATGGGTCTATATTAAACTCGGTCTGAAGGGTCTTTACCCTCTTTGAGTAATACATCCACCACAACTTTTTTCCAACATGCTGGTACATTCGCTCCTTTAAAAATATTCTTAAACAAAACCTTCAAGATCTTTATCACTTTAGTGCCTCCCAACTTTTAAACTTCCATGCAAATACTGTCTGTTCCTGGAGACATCCTTGCTGATTGATTAGACACCACCCATTTTTATCTCACGTCTTCCTATCTTACCTATTAAATGTTGAGCCTCATCCTCCTTTTTTCTTTGTTTCCACATTCTTCTACCTTATATAGATATTTATAACATTTCTGAAATATTCTAATACCTCTGTATGAACTCTGGTTATTTTTCTTGCCATAGTCTCCCTAAGTGTGGTGACAACCCTTTCTATTTTCTGTTGCCTAAGTCATTGTGTTAAATGTTTTTGTGCTCTGGAGTTGTTATAAAAGATATTTGCTTAACAGCAACATTTCTAAATTCATGCATATTATCCCTTATTTTCAATTTAGCACTCTATAGTTTCTCTTCTACTTGTTCTGAAAAAATCCCCTTATTCTACAACATTTTATTCTTTGTTAACCATCTAAATAACTCCTATTTTTCTTTCTATTATCTCTTTCACTTTTATTTCTACCCTACTTTTAAACCCTATTTTCATTTTATTCCATTCATTTGCTATATCTTCTGAAGTAATTTCTATTTCCCCTAATAATTCTTAAATAATTTCCACTACCCATTTCTTAAATGCCTCTCTTTTTACTGGTAAGTGGGTAAGTGCCAGTGTCTCATTTTTACTTCATTATCATGCATCTTTACTTCAGTTTTTATTGATGTGTGATCAGAAATAGTTAGAAGATGTGAGTCAAAGCTTTTAATTAAGCACACATGCTCCTGTGAAATATAGTTTCTTCCTAGTCTAGCCCTTGGGAATAATATGTAAATTCTGTCTGAGTTCCTGCTACTGAATTCACACATTCCCTACTACATATTTTCATACATTTCATCAGAAAACTACACTTTTGTATTATATTTTCCCTCCCAGGCCACCCAGTACATCCTCACTATTGCAAATCAAGTTCTGGTCCCTGTCCATAAATTATGTTCCCTGATGTATTCTGATTATTTTTCCGAAATTCTTTTATACTCCAAATTACCAGTTTTAGGTAGAATATAAATACTTGGAAACATAATCCTCCTCAACTGCCAAATAACCCCTTGCTACTACAAATCTAACATTACTGTCTATTTCCCCTCTTGCATCGCTATTGGTGTCCCTATAGCAATCAATAGTCTGCTTAATATCCTTCCTAAAACCATTTTCTTTCAAATTCACATGCTTGTTTCTATCAAAATGCATCTCCAGCAGCATTGCTATATGTACCCTAAATTTTTTTGATATAATTTAATACTCTTCACTTTTTATCTATACCTGTAAAGGCATTTACATTCCATGATAATATAGACAAAGTACCTATTATTATAGAAAGCTATTATTCCCACCTATTAGACATGACATTTATTTTACATTTGTATTTCCAACTTATAGCTTACATGCCTGATTGGCAGGCTGATCATTTATGTAGTTGCTTCCTCTCATCTCCATTGAACCTGTGTCACATTTTTCAAGAATGTTTATTTCAATGAAAACCTTCAGATTAAAGATTAAATATATAAATACTTTTTCAGACTTTTGTCCTCTTTTAACTTACTGCAAACACACAAACAATGTACATTTTAAAAAATAAAGTTTACCCCTCCAGACAGGAGCAGTTTCCCCAAATTGACAGCTGCACCCACAGGCATTACCTATTCAAATATTAAGGTTATTCATGCTAAAGTGCATATTACAGCCTGTATTCCCATTTACACTGATTGTTCTGTGTTTTTCTTTCCTATGTCTGCCTCACAGATGTGAAAAACAGCTTGTATGCCATCAGTAAATATTAACTTTTACCCCTAAGAAAATGTGCACTGGCTACCTTTAAATAAATAAATAAACTAAATTGTACACTGTTAATATTAAATGCATTAAAGTATCAAGACAGCTGTGGAGTGACTATTTATATGATTTATTCACTTGCCACAGTATCAAACCTCATTTATTTTTCACTAAACTGCTTGCCAATGAATCTTTAAAAGTTAATTACATTGTGACTGACACATTTATTTTGGCACATAATTTCTTGATTACTTCCACCTGCAGACATCTCATCTTCAAATAAAAGCTGCTGGTAATACGAAAAAGAAAAATTAGTAACTTTGCAGATACATGATAGAGTCTTTGTAAATTTCACTGAGAACACACTGTTCAGACTTCTCATGGTTAATTGTTTGCAATTGTAGACTTCTTGTCTCCCACTAAGTGCATTTGTTAATGGAAAATATTAGCTAATTACTTTGCAATTGCAAAAGAACTACCATTTTCCATTCCTTTTATCATTTTGTCTTATTTTTTCAAACTTACTTGTTAAAAATGTCCCGGGAGTGCCTAGCATAAGCTGCACATCTCATGCTAGAAAGACACTTCTGCCACTATGTACCCATTTGTAATTCAGAGAAATGTTAGCTGTGGCAAGGGAAGATCTCTTTATCAGCTAATTTGCATGTCTCTGATTTAGTACCATAACGTGCAGATCATTGTTGATCTACATGTTGCAATAGTAAACTGCTACTAACGTAGGCAGTGGCATTCCCCCCAGCTACTCTTGCTCACACACAACTACACAAGATACGAGCACACACACACACACACACACACACACACACACACACACACACACACACACACACACACACACA
>NC_056728.1:24281305-24401305 GCF_019279795.1 Protopterus annectens | reverse complement strand
GTAAGCACTAGGTAGCCTTTCTACCACAAGAGGAGTGTTTTTTGCCCCAGAAATTGAAGTTTAATGACCCATTTGGGCAGTTTTTCCATCTCTTTTTACGCTCTGGTTTAAAAGCCCACTTTTACACTTGTTTCCCACCTTTTCTGTAACTAGTCTAGTCCAGATACAGATCTGCTGTATTGAGGACAGTTTGTAAGCTTCTGAGCCCCCCCAAGTCTTTCTGTGTTGGAGAGGAGCCTTCTAGCTTAAAAGTGGGAGTGTTAAGCACTAGGTAGCCCATCATCCATAAGAGGAGTGGTTTCTGGCCCAGAAATTGAAGTTTATTGGCCGTTTGGGCAGTTATTTCCAGATCTTTCAACTATCTGGTTTAAAAGTCCACATCTGCGCTTGTTTCCCACATTTCCTGTAAATAATCTAGTCCAGATACAGATTTGTTGTATCCAGGACTGTTTGTAAGCTTCTGAGCGGTGCCACAGTCTGCTCTTCAATTTTCCCATAGATCTGCTAGTTCTCTTCTCTCCTGAACTTTTTCTAGCTTATTAGTTTACCACTTTACCAGACTTCTTGTAGAAATTATTGTAGCACACAAAAGTTCTACCAGCACTAAATGTTCTACAAGGAGTCAGCTCCAGTATTTATTAATGCCCACCCCTCCAGGCATGTCTAAAGGTCAGTTCCCTGTGCTTTCTCCTACTAACCTGGTGAACATGGCCATCCTGAAGCAATGTAGCAACTGCCTCATGTACACTGACAGCCCTCGACTTGTGAAAGATGCACTTATATATCCAAATTGGAAGCCACTCCCTCTCCAGCCAAGACCGGAATAGCTGGTTAAGAGGAGAAGGGCAACAATTGCACCACACCACATGGAACACATAGCCCTCCAGAACACACACCAGCACTGCCTTCACATAAAAACACAAACCACATACCCACCTTTGTGGTGACTCTCAATAGAAATCTACCAAAACAGCAGAGACCTCCAAGGTAGAAATGCACCCAACCACCACAACACAACACTAAACAAGAGACACACAACACTCCTAAACAGTGTGCCACTCAACCAAAGCCCCTAAGGCAAAACAGCATGCCCAACACACTAGTCATAGGTGACTCGATAGTGAAGCACACTGATGTCCCATTCACTAGGTTGAATAAAGAGAAAATAACAGTCAGCTGCCGGTCAGGCACCAGTATCCACCACACAACACACATACTCAGGTCCCTCAACAACAGGTACAAATATGACTTTGTCATTGTAAATGTGGATGTGAGTGACCTGAGACATACCTCCCTGGACTACATGAAAAGAGACATGGAGGAGCTCTTGGATTATGTAGCCGAGGTGGCTATGACCCTAGCCCTGAGCAGCATCCTAACATCACCCAGAATGATACCACATTACAAGCAGAAAATGACTGATTTCAACATTTGGCTAAGTTTCTGGTGTCATTCTAAGGGGATCCAGTATCTGTCTTCCAGGGATGACATGATTGACAGACCTCGATGCTTTGCCAGAGATAGCCTGCATCTGTCACCCCTGGACTTCCGGACACTGTCAAAGGCTTTTTCCACCCCTATACTGCCTTTTTTAGGCAGTGTTTCAAAGACCAAATTACCACTGTAACAGCTACAAACAAATGCAATCTAAGAGTCATGCTGCTCAGTGCTAGAAGTCTAAATCTCAAAATGCACTCACTCAAAGCACTCCTTAAAATGGAGACATTTGTGCTGTAACAGAAACCTGGTTCAAGGCAGCAGAAGGCACCCCTGCACTACCAGGCTATAACTCATTCCACAGCTTTCGGCCCCAAAACCTGGACCGAAGCTCCAAACGCAGTGGTTTCCATATTCATAAAGGATGAGCACACCTCCAGATTAGTAGCCCAACATTACGCATCTGAGATACTTCAGGTGCAGCTAACATTGGGTAAGACAGTGATTTAGGTTGTAGCCTGTTATAGGTCCCCAACCATGTCCCAAGACTCACACTCCACGTTCCTAAGCACCCTGGAGATTATTAGGGTCCAACCTAACACTCTCATACTGAGCGACTTCAACTACCCCTCCATTAACTGGGAAAACTACTCATGTACCAATACACTTGCCAAATACTTTCTGGAATTCATTAATTCCAATGCTCTGCACAATGGTACCTCCTATACTGAACCAACAGATATTGTCGATATACTGGCCGACATATTCAATGCTAATGTTACCCCTCCCCCCCAAAGGACCAATCACAATACCAGTAGATTGCCAGGCACCCAGTATTACTGCTGCACAGGTTAAAACAGCACTGTCCAAGGCCAAGAATACAGCTTCTATGGGATTTGCCAATATCCCAGGCTGTGTTCTACATGAACTACAGAGTGAACTGGCACCTCACCTGTGTGCTCTGTTCAATCACAGCCTCACCTCAGGCTTTGTCCCTACCGAATGGCACACTGCTACAGTCATCCCTCTCCACAAAGCAGGCATGACTACAGACCCCAGGAATTATCGCCCAATTAGCCTGATGAGTCTGATATGCAAAGCTATAGAATGCATCATCATGGACCTAATAAACAAAGATATAGGGAATCTCCAAACTCTGGATCCTACACAGTTTGGTTTTGTGAAGGGTAGATCATGCCTGCTCAACTTGGTCGACTTCTTTGAGTCAGTCACCAGAGCTGTGGATGAAGGCAAGGTGGTTCATACAGCCTACCATGATCTGGCCAAAGCCTTTGATACCATTCCCCACTCATGAATCATAGAAAAACTCACTAAGCTAAGCATAAACCCCTATATCACTAGGTGGGTTGCAAACTGGCTCACAGACAGAACCCACAGTGTTAAAGTAGCTGACTCCAAGTCAGAATGCCGACTAGTCATAAGTGGAGTCCCACAGGGTTCAGTCTTGGGTCCTCTCCTGTTTGGTATCTATTTCTCTAAAGTCCAGGCCAACATGAAGGGACTCTGGCTGATAAAGTTCTCAGACGATTGCAAGTTGGGAGCTATTATTAACCCCCCAATTGATGTTGACATCTTACAGAAAGGCCTCAGTGACACTGACTGGTGTCAGAACCGTGGCCTTAAGGTCAATGCCAAAAAATTTATCGTCATCCCCCTTGGGAAAACCCAGTTCCATTGAATTACCACATTGATGGTAGTCCACTGAACACAGAAGGCATTATAAGACATCTGGGAACACAGGATGACAGCAGCCTCTCTTTTGACCACCACGCTGCCACTGTGGTCAGAAAGTCCTTCTATGTGGCACATCTCATTACTAAGGGTTTTGCATCCAGGAAGAAAGAGGTCATTGTCTCCCTCTACACTTCCCTCATTAGGCCAATCAGCGAGTACAATGCCCCATTTGGCATATACCTTACTAGATACCTGCAACAACTGGAGAGGCCGTAAAAGCACCTCACAAAGAGGACCCTAGGCCATAAACACTTGTTCTATATAAACAGTCTCAAAAAAACCCAACTATTCTCTGTCTCCTATCGCCTACTTAGAGGTGATCTCTGCTTGACTTACAAAGCCATGTCCGATGCAGCTCTGTTAGAAATGTTACATCTAAAGAAATCTCAGTCCCTCTGCACCACACGCTCCAGAGACCTCAACCTCATTACCACAATCAACAGAACATGCTGGAGGGACAGGTTCATAACCCAGAGATTGCCCATGCTATGGAATAGACTTCTCATACATGCCAAGCAGAGCACCTCACTGGCCCTGTTCAAGAGAAATCTTGATGAGTGGATGGGAAATAGAAAATTCACCCCAGGGATCACTCCAGTGGCTCTACTCGACCAAGGCAGTAGGAACTAAGGTCAGGTGGCATGATGCCAGGGTAATCCTATGAGCTAGGCTTGTAAAGGCTCCAGGGCCATTAGCCTAGTTCACACCTATGAACCTATGACCCTATTAGTGTAACGTAATGTATGTTACACACAGATGAACACACAATACATTTGTATATATTTGTGTGTGTGTGTGTGTGTGTGTGTGTGTGTGTGTGTGTGTGTGTGTGCATATATATATATATATATATATATATATATATATACACATAAATATATATATATATATATATATATATATATATGTGTGTGTGTGCATGTGTCACTGTGTGTACATGTACACACACACACACACACACACACACACACACACACACACACACACACACATATATATGTGCAAATAAAACCAACAAGCTGCAAAACGAAAAAAAGAACTTTACACTGGCAAAAAACCTCTACAGCTGTAGGAAAAAACAACACCAGAACCAGTAATTGAGCGCACTTTCCTTCTTTTAATATGTAAGAACTTCTTCAGAAATAAGAAGGTACAAAGAAAAGCAGTAAATATACATTCCATGTCGTCATATGACAATAAAGCATTAAAATAGTAACAGCCAATGAAATAACCCTATCCTTCTTAAAATATGCACATATCATTATATGGTAATGAAGTGATCTGAAACACCATGTAATGTGCTTTGAAATGGTTTACATGAGTTCACATGACAGACTCGCTTTTCACTAGTTTGCTTTATATTGTACCTGTTTTCTCAGGTTTCAGAAGGATAGGGTTATGTCATTGGCTGTTACTATTTTACTCCTTTGTTGTCATTTGACGACATGGAGTGTATATTTACTGATTTTCTTTGTACCTTCTTATTTCTGAAGTAGTTCTTACATATTAAAAGAAGGAAAGCACGCTCGATTACTGGTTCTGGTGGTGTTTTTTCCTATATCTGTAGAAGTTTTTTTGCCTCTCTCTCTCTCTCTATATATATATATATATATATATATATATATATGTATATCTAAATAAAACAAGCCATAGTTCTGCATTCCTGTTTCAATCTGTGCAAATAAACAAACAACATAACACAAAACACAAACTTACCAGTTGAAATTTGTAATGACCTAACACTTTCCTCCAAGCAGCTCTCAAAGCTATGTGCTGAAACTGGAACAGGCTCTGTACATCTTTGCCTTTGCGGTATCTCTGTGGGAACAAATGACAAAGATAATGTGTACCATATTGAACGTCCCTCTTGTAAAACAGATATGAGGTGTGAGCAGAACACATTAAAGAACAACAAAACTAATGAATACCTGTATAGCATTTTTATAAGAGTTGTGTTTCAAGGTATTTACAAATGCTGTAGGCTAGCAGTAAAGTGAGAGAATGTGTGGTCTTAAGTTTGTGTCCTGTCACTGCTGTTACATCAACTTGATTAATTGCAGTGGTTCAATGGTAAAAAGATTGCTGGTCAGGATATTAGTGAAAGCTGCTCTACTCCTGAGTAAATTGCATTGCTCTCTCTTACTTTAAACTTCATCTTTAAGAAGACAGCAGGGAAAACAAATACATGTGATTTCAAATTTTAAAGTTTTATGCAAGAAAGAACAGATTCCTACAGAAATGCACTCTGATCCTTCACTGGGTGTCAGCCTTAGCCTTTAAGAGTATAAAAGTCTTGGTAGAAAATATACTACTGAAAGAGGCAATCATGGGTAAACAGTGGAAAAAAAAGAGACAGCAGCAAGAAGAGGTAAAAAAAGAAAAAAGAAAAAAGAAAGGAGAAGATGATGTTGTATGGCAACGTAAGAATCTCTCGCCTTGGGTAACTAGCATCACTTCCCCTACACACATCTTTAAAGTAAGTTTAGGTTTACCCCGCCTTTTAACAGCTCAGCATAAGACTAGGCTACTCCTTCCACACCTTATCAGCTAAAACACTATTCTCTGCAGTATTTATAACAAGTGTTGTTTTAGAATCACGTTACTAAAAGTTTCATGCAACATGCATATTTCAGTACTGTGTCTATGCAAGAGTTCCAAGTTAACAATTTTTCAGATGATTTAAAATAAGAATTGATACAAAGATAAAAAACAAACAGACTAATACAGTGAAACATCATGAGATGGGGAATAATAACCTTAAATAATAAATAAAGTAGGAAGCTATGCCAAAACAAATAAAACACTAAGGTAAAACTAGTAAAAATATACTGAAATAAACAGGAGTTTTTAGGGACTTGTTAAAGCCACTCGCTGTTTGTGGTTTCAAAAGTGAAGTACCTGAAAGGGAAAGAAATGAGTCACATAGGACATCAGCTACACTCTAGGAGCCATCAGCAGCCTCTAGTAGGCAGAAAGAAAGGGGAAGACAAGGGCTATATGACACGGCATCTTTATCAGACGGGTTGACCATTGTTTTATATATATATATATATATATATATATATATATATATATATATATATATATATCAAAAACATGATAAGTAAGGCCAAGAACTTTAAAGAGCATACACAACAGAGCGGGCAGCCAGTGACGGCTCCAAAGGACTGGTGCAATGTGACAATAACAAGATGCCAGGAACCAAAGACATCTCAAACATGCAACCAAGCCAGGAACACAAGTAGCTCAATTGGGCAAACCAAGCCAGAAACACAAGTAATTTAATAAACCTGTTACTGTTACTACTTAATACGATAAGAAGATACACCAGGTAGATATAAAGGAACTGAAATAATGTAATAGAAACAAGATACACCAATTAGTAGTCACATCAGAACATTTTAAACTAAGTACAAGTGCAGAAGGCCAAAGGTTACAAGCTTCAGGTAGAGAGAGTTTTGGTAATTAATATATGATGAAACTAATGAACACAACTCCACAGCAAGGTCTTCTGATAGTAAGAGGTGCTTAATCCTGCCAGTGCTTCCTAAGGCAGAAGCGGGAAGACTTCACAACAGTTGATAGCTGACTGTTTGGTGTCAGCTTGTCATCTAGGATAAATCTTAGTTCACACACTTTGGATACAAATTAAAGTCTGTGACCCCCAATCACAATATGGGGATTCAAAGAAGGAAGATCTGAGGTCCTAAAAGTCACATGTTCAGCCAGGGCATTTATTGACAGCTGCAATCTGGATGATCTCCTAAAGAATTCAGGGCTAACAGAGAGCCCTGTGGGAAGGAAAGGTAAAGCTTCATGCTGTCAACACAGCAGTGGTACTGCAATCCTCTCCTATTATAAGGCATACCCAGGTGCAGCCAATGCACAATATAAATAATACAGCCCATGATGAATGATGTGGTACTGCACAAAACAACACACTAACTGCAGGGTCAGAAGTAGTGCAACATCATTTTGGAGAGACAACATTAGTGACTCAGCAGGTTCCCATGACCAGCTGTGTGAAAAGCAGCTGTGAGATCAGGGAGGACCAGAAAAGGCTAATCTTATTAATCTCAAACCATGACTAGGGCGTTACAGATCCTACAGGCTCAGCATTGTGGCATATCTGAAAAGCAGACTGAAATGGATAATATGGGTCACGGTCTTTAAGATGAGAATACTGTTGTATATAAGATATCATTTCAAGGGGGTAAAAGACAGGTTTATGACAGTGTGGTACCTGTCTAGGTCATCTAGCTCAGCTGAAGACTTCTTATGGATTGCAGGTTAATGAGACCTTTATTAAATGAGATTGAAAGACATGCAGTTTGAGAAAGATTTGACGATTCAAAACAGAATCTGACACTAACACCTCCAGATGAAAAACTAGCTTCCTATCACAAGTGCAAGAAGTGAAATTGTGGGTTGTAAGCCACAAAAATTAACTGTGATTTTGTCCATTAAGCAGTGAATTTTGCAATTAGCTGTGACACCAACTAAGTATTTTTTCAGTTTTGGAGGGAGGGGTCATCTACACATCTGACATGGTGGCTCTAACCCTGCACATTTCTTTTAGCTTGCTAGATACATATACTAACTGGGTTTGCTGAGCCTCAGAGCAGGGTGAAGTCATTTAGGTACAGCATCCTGGCTTAGAATGGTTACCACACTATTTGCCAAGTGTTCAGTTGGTTGAATGCCATTCCTGGTTTCAGAAATGGCCAAATGCAGGATTTGTCAAGTTCAGGAGCTATAAAATTATACAATATTGAATGCTAGGTAAGTGGAGTGGGTAACAATGCCAAAACTTTGGCATATAATGAAAAGTTTTGCACTGGGGCTGAGTGTGTGTGTGTGTGTTTGTGGAAGTGTTTCAAGGTTATTGCTAGAGTAAGCCCTAAGGAAGGGGATATGTTTAATGCTGTGCTTGTGTACTGCCATGTATGAAATGTATGTTTAGTGGTACTGGTCGAGAAAGGTGTTTAGTGTACTAATGGTATAGCCGGCCTTAGGCATAGGGCAACTAGGCGGTCACCTAGGGCGCTGTTCTAGTAGGGGCAGTTTTTCTGTGTTTATTTGGTGTAGGTAGACCAGAATGGGGGCACCGGGTGGTGTGGTGGGGGCGCCATGGAACACTTTTGCCTAGGGCACCAGTTGACCTAAGGCCGCTCCTGACTAATGGACTGAGGTTAGGTCTAGGTGAAAGAAATACCCTCTGCCTAACCCTTATTCATGCGTTCTAACTCAAGTCCTAACTCTTTTCCTAAACCCAACCCTAGAAATTAAGTCACTAAACACCCTTTCCTTAATAGTACCACTATACAGACAGTATGCATTTGCAGGTTACTGGTCATTTTTTTGTTTTGTTTTGTTATAAAAGATGCTGTTTGTCTTCCTTTTGCAGTCAGTTAGGTTTCAGCAATTGTTTTCCAATCAACTGTTGTCAATGTGCTTGTAACAATATTATGTGCATCACTGTAAGTATGTTTGGCCATTAGCAATACACTCCTTAGAATATATTCCCCATTATCGAAATAACAGTTTCCCCATTCCGAGGATCATTTACAAAAAAAAAAAAGCACCAAACCAGGCATGTCCAAGGGTCAGCTTCCGGTGATTTCTCTTGTCCATCTGGTGAATCTGTGCATACTGGGGCAATGCAGCAATTGCCTCATGTACACAGACAACCCTCTCCTCCTACCACCCAACACTACAACCTGCGAGAGATGCACTTACATAGCCAAACTGGAAGCAAAGCTCTCTCCACCCAAGGCTGTGCTAGACAGTCAAGAGAAGGTAAACACCCACACTACACCTCAAGCAACACATAGCCCTTCTAAACCCACACCACCAACACCCACACATAGCAACACTAAACCCACATATGTGGAGGCCCTTAACATTAACCTGCTCAAGCAACAAGGACCTCCAAAGCTGAAACGCAAACAAACACCAATCACAACCAAAGTGTCACATAGCTCACAACACCAGTGTTCCATGCAACAACAGCTCCATAAGGCAAGACAACGTACCCAACCCTTTAGTCATAGGTGACTCTATAGTCAGGCACACTAATGTCCCACTCACCAGGCTGAGCAAGGAGAAAATTACAGTTAGCTGCCTGTTGGGTGCCAGGATCTGCCACATAATGCATGCACTCAAGTCACTCCACAACAAGTACAAATATGACTCTGTCATTGTCCATGTTGGAGTGAATGACTTGAGACATACCTCCCTGGACTACATGAAAAGAGACATGGAAGAGCTCTTGGATCATGTGGCCCAGGCAGGTATGACCCAAGCTCTGAGTAGCATCTTGCCTTCGCCCAGAATGATACCACAGTATAAGGACAAAATGATTGACTTCAACAATTGGCTAAGCTTCTGGTGTCATTCAAAGAGGATCCAGTATCTGTCTGCCTGGGATGACATGATCGACAGACTATGATTCTTTGCCAAAGATGGTCTGTACCTGTCGACCCTGGGATTCAGGTTACTGTCTAAGGCTCTTGCCACCCCTATAGTGCCTTTTTTTTAGGCAAAGTTCAAAGCACAAAACCACCACCTTAACAGGTACAAGCATGCAAAATCTGAAGGTAATGCTACTCAATGCTAAAAGTCTAAACCTCAAAATGCACTCTCTCAAGGCACTCCTAAAAATGGAGAACATTGATATCTATGTAGTAACTGAGACCTGGTTCAAGGCTGCAGAGTGCACCCCTGCAGTACCAGGCTACAACTCTTACCACACTTTTCGGCCACAAAACCAGGACCGAAACACTAAAGGTGGAGGAGTGTTCATATTCACCAAGGATATTCACAACACCAGGCTAGTTGTCCAACATAATGCATTTGAAATTCTTCAGGTGCAACTAACACTAGGTAAGACTGCAATCCATATTGTAGCTTGCTACAGATCCCCCACCAAATTATTTGAAAAAAAAAATAAATAATTATTTGAAAAAGATTCTCACTACACCTTTCTAAACATACTGGAAAATATAAAGATACGACCAAACATCCTGGTCCCTTGCCACAAGAGGAAAATCCCAGGATGCAAAAAAGTCCCTTACCAGCCTCAGTAAGAAGCTGATATCCCTCATAAAATCCTCCAAAGCTAGTTACGAAAATAAAATTGCCAAAGATTCCAAAGACAACCACAAGGCATTCTATAGCTATGTCAAGAATCTAAATGGCAATGCTCAGATCTGCTCTGAGCTACAACAGAATGACATTAAATATACTGATCTCAAGGATATTGTCAATATCCTGGCAGATTGATTCAGTGCAAACTTCACCCCCCTTCTCACCCCTTAAAGGGCCCATGTCAATACCGAAAGATTGCCAAATTCCAGTAATAACGGCCACACAGGTAAAAAATGCACTCTCCAAAGCTAAGAATACAGCATCCAAGGGACCAGTCGATATTCCAGGCTGTGTACTATATGAACTACAAAATTAACTAGCACCTCAACTAAGTGTCATGTTTAATCATAGCCTCACCTCAGGCTTCATGCCCACTGAGTAGCACACAGCTACAGTTATCCCACTCCACAAGGGGGGATCCACCTTAGATCCCGGGAACTACTGCCTATCAGTCTGATGAGCCTGATCTGCAAGGCCATGGAATGTATTATCATGGAACTTATAAACAAAGACATTGGCAACCTTCAAAAACTGGACCCCATGCAGTTTGAATTCGTGAAGGGCCAATCTTGTCTCTTGAACCTGACTGACTTCTTCAAATCAGTCTCTAGAGTCGTGGACAAGTGTAAGGTGGTTCACACAGCCTATCTGGACCTCGCCAAGGCCTTTGACACCATCACCCACTCTGGAATCATAGATAAACTTACTAAGCTGGGCATTAATCCCTACATCACTCGATGGGTTGCCAACTGGCTTACTGACAGAACCCACACTGCAAAAGTAGCCGACTCCAAATCCAGCTCCAGACAATTGACAAGTGGAGTACCTCAAGATTCAGTCTTGGGACCGCTCTTGTTTGGCATCTACTTCTCTGAAGTACAGGTCAACACTAAGGGACTCTGGCTAACAAAGTTCGCAGATGACTGCAAACTGGGAGCCATTATTGAATCCCCAGATGATGTGGATATTCTACAAAAGGGCCTTACAGAAACATATGCTTGGTGCCAGAGCCATGGGCTCAAGCTCAATGCCAAGAAATGTATAGTTATCCCCTTTAGGAAAAAACATGTACCCATGAATTACCATATAGGTGGCAGTACACTAAACACCAAAAGTGTGATAAGAGACTTAGGGACACAGGTGGACAGTGGTCTCACCTTCGATAACCACATCACCACAACAGTCAGGAAATCCTTCTATGTGGCACACCTCATCACTAAGGGCTTTTCATCCAGAAAAAAGAAGGTCATTGTCCCACTGTACTCATCCCTCATTAGACCCATTATAGAATACAATGCCCCGTTTGATATGTACCTCTCAAGACATCTGCAACAACTGGAAAGGCCGTAGAAATACCTCACTAAAAGAATCACAGGCCTAAAGCAGATACCCTATGCTGACCATCTAAAAAAACTCCACCTATACTCCATCGCATATTGTCTACTCAGAGGCGATCTCTGCTTAATATACAAGGCCATGTCAAACCCAGAGCTGTTGGACATGCTACACTTAAAGAAATCACAATCCCTCAGAGACACATGCTCCAGGGATCTAAACCTTGTCATCACAATGAACAAAACATGCTTGAGGGATAGGTTCCTGACCCAGAGACTCCCCAGACTCTGGAATAGACTGCCCATACATGTCAAGCAAAGCGTCTCTTTGGCCCTCTTCAAAAGGAACCTTGATGATTGGATGGGAGATAGGAAATTCATCCTGGGGATCACGTCAGTCGCCCTGCTAGACAGGGGTCCAGGGAAGTAAATACTGTGGGAAGAAATAGCCAGGGAATTGTTATGGCTAGGCTTGTATAGGCCCTAGGGCCGATAGCCTAGTACCAACCTATGAACAGGTATTGTCCCTGGAATTATAACAGCTATCCTAAGAAATTACAAGCCTGGCTGGGCAGGGGTCAAGTCCACTGGTTATCTGGTGCATACTTGTAACTAATTAAACAAATTTGTATATGTCGAACTAATTCCACCATCCAGTGAGGACAGGTACAAGACCACTGTCCTTCTGAGGGACAGCTGTAGGTACCACAATCGACCCGTGGTACATTTTTCTACAAAAAATAAGTAGCAAGTTCACATCCCTCAGCTGATAAAGCCTCAGTTGTTC
Organism: Protopterus annectens; assembly: GCF_019279795.1. Classification (NCBI taxonomy): domain Eukaryota; kingdom Metazoa; phylum Chordata; order Ceratodontiformes; family Protopteridae; genus Protopterus; species Protopterus annectens. Next base: position 24,388,843 of record NC_056728.1, on the reverse strand, counting down.
AAATTTTACAGGGCATAGAACAGTATAGTTAGTCAATCTGACTCAGCAGAGAGCTTCCTAGACAAAAAGGCAGTCTTCTTTTAGGAGACCTCCGGCTGGTACAAGACCTAATACTCTGTCAATCTAAGCTTGTCCTCCAGTAAGCAAATGTGGCAGCATTGGTACTCAACCCTTCATCCAGTCCTACAGAGAGAAGGGAGTTAAAAGTCAAACCAAAATTTGTGAGTTACAAAGCATGACAGAGGTACGTGGCATTTCTACAGGACTGCATTCCACATTAGGTGTTGTACTTCCGGTAGGAAGGCAGCTTCTCCTTCGGATATCCAGAGAAGATGTCCGAGTGATATTCTAGGCAGAGGCATGCTAACCTGGATCAGCTGCATTGGATATTACAAGGAAATGATACAACGGATGACAAAGGACTTCAGGGAAAGACTAATCCATTAATCCTAAACTATACAACTTCACAATCAGGGATTACCTCTGCATAATAAATCAGCTAATGATTTAAGACCAAAAATATCTCCACATTCAGATCACAGTCTGACACAGCAAGATGGAAAACCAAGCCCAGAGTATCCCTGCATTATGGGTCACATAACCTCAGTGAAACTGAAACCCTTCACATTATCAGTGACTTCTTTTACAAGTGGAGCAGACTTCTCATCAACCTGGATGTTAAGGTCCCCCTGAAATGATTTTGGTGTGACTGACACTGAGTACACAATGAAGTCCATGACTTCCTGAAGGAGCAGCCTCACAGAACTGGATGGATTGGAGGCGAGGAGGTACCAGCGATTTAATCCTGTACCCATGATATATTCAGAGGAGTTGGATAATCCAGCTGTGATCTGGTGCACATTTAGGACACTGATGAAACACTGCAACCTAGTCCTAGATATTGTCTAAATGCAGACAATGAATAATGGAGAACCTCGTAGGCAAAACTGTTAAAGATGCTTACATTTTGTGGACCACAGACATGGAGTGGTTTCTGTGGTGCATTACAGATGAAGAGCAGCAAATGTGGTACAAAGCCCACTGCATAAAGCCTGGGACAGATGCACACTGCCACACACCAGCAGTGTTCAGCTGCAATGCATACATATTTGCTGGACTTACACTTCTGAGTCCCTATGAATATAGAGCACATTTCTACATCTCTAGATTTTCAGTTCAGCAAGATGCTTTTGTGAAAGAGTGTAGAAAACTACACCATTCTATGATATGCAAGTTGGTGTTAGCTGCTTAATCTCATCTCTCCTGCATGACCGCTTCACTATCTACACTACTAATTGGACATGGGGTAATCTGGGCCATAAGCATATGCTTTACCTCACCATGCTATGGACTTGGCCTTTTACTTCACAATATTCCAGCTATATCTGCATGTAAGACAAATGAATATAAAAGAGCAAGAGTTCAAAATAAATGGGAAAGGGCCACCTCTGCAGTGTAGAAGGGTAAAACCCAGCTGACCTGTGACTAATTATTATCCAAGATGTTGGAGAATCCAGCAAGGAAAAACGGAAGTGATCAGTCAACATCAACTCAGCTGTATTGGAGGGAGGAAAATGGCCTGGTCTTGTACTTTAATGACCTCAAGTGGTGGTTGGGGGGGGGGGGGACAGTGCTGTAGCACAACAAATCACTGCTTATGAACAGGAAGGCACAAATGCCACTGGGATGAGGTGGCATTGAAGTCCCACTTTGACAGTAAGTATATACAGCCGTTAAGAGCCATGGGGAGGTAGGGAACTTGGGACATTATTAGAAACAGCCACATTGGCTGCCTGGATGATGACCCTCCAGCAGTGGCTCTCGGGTCTATATTACAAAATCGAATGCTTAGGTGATAACACCTAAACATTGAACTTGTAATATTGAAAAAACAGCGAACAGCCAATTTAACACAGGGAAAGATTTCCCTTAGCTGTTTGCAGGATTTTGCTGTTTTGTCTACTGTAGAACAATCTTGGAGTTGGTATATTTAGTTAGGGGGTGTGGGGGGCACAGCCTCCATGTCGGGGGTAAAGTTTTTTTTTCCGTGGCCAACTGGCATGTTTTCCTGCGCCGTTCAACATTTTTGGGTTCGATATTACAAGTTCGATGTTTAGGTGTTTGATCACCTAAGCATTTGAACTTGTAATATAGATGCGTGGCTCTCAACTCTCATGCAACTCATCAGTAACATTACTCTGAGAGAGATCAACTCAAATTTTGACAATATAGGAATGATACAAAAACATCCATATTACTAGACAAAAAAACTGTTTCTGCCATCTACAGCAGAAACACTACAACAAGCCACAGAAGTTCTGGGCAGGTATTAACAAACTTCTCCACCCAGGTCAATCCACAACTCCAACCCCCTCAGCCCCAACCCAAAAATCGCCAGAGTCCATTGCCAACACCTTCAACATTTTCTTTACAGAAACCATCCAGGCCCTTACTAGCAAACTTAAACCCACTTGTCCTAACGCTGAAACCCCTAAACCCAATGACATTCTCTCCTTGAGCTTCCAAAAAGTTCCAACTTCACTCATTAGAGCACTAATTAAAAAACTCAAACCAACCACCCTTTCAGCTGACCTCCTCCCTGCAGACTACTTGCAAAAAACTGCTGATGTTATAGTATACCCTGTTACTATTTTGATAAACAGAACCATAACTGAAGCCTCTATCCCCTCTGTCTGGAAAATATCACATGTCATACCGCTCCACAAAGTAAGCAGCTCCATTGAGATGTCAAACTATAGACCAATAGCTATCTTTTCCTTTCTGGCTAAGATTATGGAAAAGTGTATCCATAAACAACTCTTACACTACCTTATTCAACATAATCTTCTGGCCAACTCCCAGCATGGATTTAGCCCACAGCACAGTACCACCACAGTCCTCCTCTCCTTTTCTAATGTCATAAATTCCAACTGTAACAACAACAAACTATCCTCTGCCCTGTTTCTCGATCTTTCCAAGGCCTTCGACATGGTTAACCACCAGCTACTCTTAACTACCCTAAATAGCATATCCATAAACAACCATGCTATATAATGGTTTCAATCTTATCTTAGTGGAAGACAGCAGGCTGTCCTTTGGCAGGACAAACTCTCCACCCTTCTCCCCATTATCCTTGGTGTCCCTCAAGGCTCCATATTAGGTCCCCTTCTTTTCTCCCTCTTTATCAGTAACCTCCACAGTGTAATCCCAGATGCAACCTGTATACAATATGCATGATGACTCCACCCTGATTTGCTCAGCCTCTACCCATACAGATCTCCTTAGTTTAACCCAGAACACCTTTAATACAGTGGAAAACTGGATCTTTAATTAACAGCTGATATTAAAGCCTAATAAAACAAAGCTATTGCTCTTCTCCCCTACTCGCAAATCCTCTCAACCTTTGTTTACTATAACATCTAACAATGGGACCATAATCTCACCAGATATGTATACCAAACTCCAGGGTGTTATAATAGACAACAGCCTTAAATATGATATGCATGTAAACCAAACTATTAAAACCATTAATAAAAAACTTGGCTCCCTATACAAAAACAAACCTTTTCTCACCCCTCTAGCTAGGACTGCCATTGCCCGTACCCATCTGCTTTCAACTCTACTCTATGCCTCGCCAATACTCACTAACTTGAACAAAACTGATCTCAGCAAACTCTCTAGCTGCTACAATCAAATTGCCAGGTTTGACACAGGAACTCCCTACAGGACACACCATTGTCAAAACCTAAACCTCTTAGGATGGCTAAAACTTCCCAGGTTAATTCGATATAATCAACTTACTGTAGCATTCAAGGTTATAAACCATCCAGAAAAAAACGCCCTCCCTTAAAAACATTATCCATCCCTACAAAAATGCTAGGTCACTTTGTTCTACTACAAAACTTTTGGTTCAATCTGTTAAAGCTAACAACCTATCTGGAGAATCTTTGTTTGCAAATTCTGTAGGCAAAGCCTGGAATTCGCTCCCATCTGACCTTACTCTGAACCTCTCCCTTAATCAATTAAAAAAAAAATCTAACCCAGTATTTTAAAACTCACTGGTTATGTCCTTGCTCTAACCTTGACTAAAGCCTCATCTACTTCCATATCCCTGCATTTTTTCTATTCACAGTGACTAACCTCTTACACTAAAGGGTTTGAAAAGAGAAACTGTAACATCATTGCAGATACTCTGTATATAAGCTGCACCTATAGGTTTGATGAGAGAAACTGTAACATATTTGTATATATTTCTGAATATAAACTGTATTCTTCATAGGCTTGAAAAGTGAAACTGCAACTTGTATGTTAATACAATATGTTTGTGCATAAACTGTAACTTGCTTGTCTTTATCTGTGTGTAAGTTTGGAGCTTTTGTCCCCGGGCCCCCGCTGAAAATGGACATGTATCCAGTTGGACTATCCTGGTCAACAAATGTAAAATAAAATAAAAATAAATAAAATAAAAAATGTTAATATCCAATTAAGAATAGGGTCGCCCTCTGATGTGATGTGGTATGCAGTGAGTGGCACAACATGGAGGTACAAATCGGCCAGGAAAACTGGTAATGAAGGGATGTATAGAGATGATGCCAGGCAGGCATAGGGGATAATAAAATATAAAAAAGGCAGCAAATGGCTAAGGGGCAGTGTATGAATCTGCATGCAACATAAATTCACTCATCTTGGGTCATGCCACTATAGCATATATCATATAGATAGTGGAAGCAAGTCCGGCATCTGATGATCTGATACATTTGCAAATACTGTACCATACACTGCTTTGGTACTCAAAGTCAAGAGGTGAAAATAAATTCCAAAAGCTTTTTGCAACAGAACCATTGTCTAGCTGATTGAGTTCTCCATTGATAAAGCTGGAGCTATACCAGGCAGCCAGTAACAATAAGTAATTATAAACAATATTCTTACTTTTCTGGACCATTCAACAACAACACTTTTCTTTCTTTTAAAATTCCTTTATGCTGGGCTTCCATAATGACTCCATACTGATTAACAAATTAATTTCAGCTCTCCCAGTGAGAAAAAAGAAACTGAAAGATAAGGGCCAGGAACTTTTACCATGTTTAGTAAATTCAGTTACTGGCTAGTTAGACTAAGACAGCCTGAAAAAAAATCAGCTAGAAAAGTTGAAATGAAAACACTGACTGGGAAGAATCCAGCAGTTGTTTAGAAAAACAGTTCAATCTCCAGGCTTTCTGCAAGAAATGGCTTCTAGTAATCTAGAGGAGAAAAATAAGTCAAATGTGCTCAGAGCTAATTAGAATAAATAAAACACTGAAGGAGTATATTAATTCAAACAATAAAATACTGGAAAAAATGGAAAATGCTTTAAACTGATATTCAGATGAGCTAATAAAACTGCAAAAATCAGAGGTCAAAATGAAGAAAAAGCTGGTTGAGTATGAAACTGTTCAAGAACAGATGTTAAAAAAGTAAGAACTGTTAATTTAAGGGGCACACCGTGTATATGTACTTACCTGGTCATGAGAAAGCAGCCAAGACGTGTATTAGTAAAGATGCAAACTTACCAGCAGAAATAGTTAATCCTGACAAAACTGTGGCAAAAGGGCAAAGTATTAAAAATTGGAGACAATGGAGTATTTGTGGAAAATGATTATTCACTATACATCAGGCAGATGAGAACTAATTTATTCCAGCAATCAGGGAAGGTCAAGAGGCAGATGTGAGCTTCAAGCTGTTTGTATCCAACTGTCTTCAGGATAGTTTTCCTGGAGGATCAAAATCATGTTTTGATGCAGACCAGGCTAAGGAGGAAATACAAAAGAGTTTGTTCAAGACATCAAGAAGAAGGGGATTCTGCTCTCATTTTTCTGATATAAAGCACATGGACAGACTTTGCCAGTGAAACCTTTTTCACTGTTCCAAGGGAAAATGCTTGAAAGACAGAGAAAACATTGGAGTTGACTAGAAAAATTGGGATTACCTTGGAATTGAACCAGAATTTTTGGAGCTGGGAGATGGAGATGAACAGTAAGAAGAACAGCAATATGGAAATTAGTGAATAAATGTGAGACTGCAAATCATTAATCACATTTGTGAAATATGGCTGTATAAGAAAAAGTGGAAAGAGTGGACTTTTGTTGACCTTATTTAAATTGTGGGGAACTGAAAGGCTCACTTTGTGTCATTAATGTTTAGAAGGACACTAAGGGGAGGAAAGATGAAGGAAAAGGGCAATTGTAAGTAACATCATTTCTACTTCTATGAAACTTTCCACAATATAAATCACATGTTTTATAGTAAAGCACTTTAGTTCTTCTTGTATGTGATAAAGATGCTAAAGTAAACAGACACATTTTGCTATTTCCTTCTTTTTTAATAAATGTAGGCTTTACAATGCAAAAACAGAAAAAAGGCTAGACAAAGGTGCATCTAAGCTAATAGGTTGTAATGATGGGTTGTTGAGTTTTAAGGAGAAACAAGTAAATAAGAGAACACTGAATATAATGAATGTTTTTCCTTTAGCAATAAATGTTTCAGCTTGTCTTTAGAAGCCTGTAGCTGAGGACTACAGTTTTTTCTCTTATGTTTCCATGAAGACAAGCTGATAATATGACAATAAAAAGTCAGAACACAGGTTACTTCAGGCTGAAAAGGTTAATGTTTTCTGAAAGCATGCAACTTGTTTTTCACATCTGGGAGGGGAATAAAGATAAAAGAAGAACAGACACCAATTAGGGTTAGTAGAAGCACAGGTAGTAACATGCATCTTAGCACACATAACCTCAATTTTATGTTAATTAAGACCTGTGTTTTCAGTTGTCTATTTTGGACAATTGTCCCGATTAGGACGGCTATACTTTAGTACTATGTACAGAGTTTTGTGTGTTTGTATTAAGTTTACAGGTTCTGGGGGTGTGTTTATTGTTTAGTTTGACAGTTTACATTAAAACAGAAAAGTCTTGTAAAATGTGACATAGGTTACAATGTTGATAATAAAAAATGTATAAAGGATTAACCTGCCGAATATTAGTGGGTGCATGTCTCAGAAATGCTGGAAATAGACGTTTAAAAAAGCTGCCATATATAACAGGTAGGAATAATGATTTCTTATCATAATGGCAACACTTTCTATATTATCATTGAATGTGAATGGTCTCACAGGTATAAACAAAAAGGAAAGAATATTTAATTATATTAAGAAATGCTGAGTGCAAGAAGCAATGTTACAGGAGACATATCTGTAAAGAAAAGAGCATGTAAACTTGATAAACAAATGATTTCAAGACATATATTCAGCAGAATATCAGGGACAAATGAAAAGAGGAGTACTTATATTAATTGCTAGAGGAGCTCCAATAGTGATAGAAGTGGAAAAAACAAAATAATAATGGCAAATTTGTGGTAGTAAGGGGCTACTGGCAAGGGATGAGGATTGCATTGGCATGTATTTATATTCCACCTAAAACTGCTATTATGCAGCTTAAAAAACTGGGAGAAATAATCAGCCTTCAGTGGGGAATGTTACTTACAGGTGGGGACTGGAATTTGACTTGCAACACTGAAGATGTATCTAAGGGCCTACGTAGGATAATATAACAAAAGAGGACAGATTTCTGAGGACATTTATGAAAATGTTTGATATGGAAGATGTGAATTCAGTAGTAGGAACTCAGAGTGAATTTACATATTATTTCTGAAGATACAATAACTGGGCTAGACTACATAGAACTTATATTTCACAGGAACATGTGGATTAAATTTAGAATGTTGACATACATCCAATAACTGTTACAGATCATATGCCAATAATTACCTAGATAAAAATGCAGGGTAATGAAGTAAAGATGAGACACTGGCACTTCCCACCTACCTGTTAAAAAGAGACAAATTTAAGGAACAGAAAGTGGGAATTATCCAGGAGTTATTAGGGAAGATGTAAAGTACTCCATGAGTTATAGCTAGCGAGTGGGATAAATGAAAGTGGGGTTCAAAAATAGGGTAGCAGTAAAAGAAAAACAGATATGGTTAAGAGGTAACAATAATTATTTACAGGGGCTGGCAAAGGTTAAAGTATTGCAGAACAAGGGGACTCTCACTGAACAAGAGGCAGAACTGCATAGTGGTAAAGAGAAAACAAGAGAGTACCTGGATAATATGCATGAGTTTAGAAAGATTGCTGTTAAGCAATTTTTTTGATAATAACCTCAGAACACAAAAACCTTTGGCATAGCAACTTAGGCAACAGAAAGTAGAAAGGGTTGTTGCCAAATGTAGGGAGCCTATAAAAAGACAAAAATAACCACAGATCATGTACAGGTATTAAAGATGTTTCTTAAATTTTATGAACATTTTTATAAAGCAGAGAATTAGTGAATTCAAGGAAAAAGAGCAAATGCAAATATTTATGGAAGACTTAAACAGGCAAAAGTTAGAGACAGATGAGGCTCGATAATTAGCAGTTAAGACAGGAGGAGAGGAGATGAGATAAAAATGATGATGTATAACCAATCTGCAGGAAAGTCTCCAGGAATAGATGGTATTCCTGTGAAAGTCTGGAAGCTAGGAGAGAAGAAAATAATAAAGATCTGGAAGGTTTTGTTTAACAATATTTTAAAAGGAGGGGAAGAAATTCCCGGAAAAGCTGTGGTGGCTGTAATACCTAAAGATAATAAAGACTAATCAGATTCAGCTACATATAGGCTCATTTCAATTTTAAACCATCATTATAAAATACTTATGTCTATAATGTCTAAATGAATGGCAAAGGTGTTGTCATAAATTGATAGATATGGATCAGTGTGGTTTTGTGAAGGGGAAGGCAAACATTTGACAACAATAATGATCTAGAGGGAAGCAGAATGTAAGAAAATACCACTGTTGGTGGGTCTTGATGCAGACAAAGCATTAAACAGAGTAAGCAGGAATTTCCAGAGCAGGACAATAGAAGCATCTGCCCTTCCCGATATAAGAATATGGTTAATTAGGAAGATATATGAGTGATCAGAGGCAAAAATCAAAGTGGGAGGATTCCTCTCTGAAAGTTGTGTCTGAACAGAGGAACCAGGCAGGGGTCCTCTTTCTCTTTTGTTACTTGTGTTACATTTAAAACCACTGGAAAAGAAAATAAGGGACTCAGAAATTCAAGGATATCTTTGGGATGGTATTCAAGAAAAGTTGCCGTTATTTGCAGATGATATTTTATACCTGATGGATCCAGAAAAGGACATCTCAGTGTTGTGGAATATTTTGAGACAGTTTTTTTTTTCCAGAATACAATATTAATGAAGATAAAATAAAAGGCTATAGCTGTAAACTATGTACCCACACACGAATTGGTTCAGCAATACCCTTATTTATAGGGACATGATAGAATAAAGTATTTATGGGTATGGGTTAAAAAGGATTATGCTACGGTAGCTAAGGATATGTGGAAAGAGACTAAACAAAAGATAATACAAAAACTGAGAAACTGGAAGAACTAGCCTATTGATATAGATAGCAAGATACAAGCAGTATTTTTTTAGCTTCTTTAGTTTTATACAAGTCAGGCATAGTTTGATCAACCAGGGGAAGTTATGGATAGTAATTAACAAAGAGCTGAAGGATTTTACCTGGGAAGGGAAGAGGGCAACAGTCATGTGGGATAAGGTGATCCTTCAATAGAACAAGGAGGTTTATGATTACTTGATTTGAAGAGAAATTTTACAGCTACATAGTTAAGACTGTTAAGCATAACACAAGTAGAAAGCTACAATTCAAAGTGGAAAGGGATGGTGATGAACCAGGAGGTAATTCCAGAAATAAGGCAAGAGTGAGATTTTGGATGCTGCTCCTTAAGGAGAATAAAAACCATACAGAATATTGTATTCAAAATGTAGCAGAAAAGTATACTAAGAACTAAGCCAACACGAGAATGGAGAAAGGAGATTCTGCTGATAGGGATGACTATTATGGGTACAGAGAATAGGCAAGAGGAGACTACAATTTACTGGATGAAGCTGGCAAAGGAACCAAGGTATTGGAACAAATAATTATGGAGGGAAAGGTAATAGAATGTGAAGAAGCCAAGAAGGCATTTGGACTGCAGGTTAGAGAATGCCTTCCCTATCAGGGATTGATATCAGAGTATTGTTAAAGAGAAAGAGATAGTGACATCCTAAACGAAAGAGTTGCAATGGTTGAGCTTTCAGTTGAATCTACAACAGGAACTGCTGTTAAGAAAGGGATAATTAGTATGGCATATAAAATGTTGCACTATAATTATGGGAATCAATCAGAGGAGGTCAGAAAAGATTGGGAAGACATATGTATGGGTCCTGAATATGCAACAAAATCTAGAAGATTTAGCATTTTTTCCTGGAAGTGGTTGCATAGGTACTTTTATACTTCAAGCAGACTCCAAAGAATTTTTCATTAGGTAGATGGCAAATGTTGGAGGTGAAGTGGGGAAGAAAGAGATACTTTGGAGCACATGTTCTTGGAGTGTAATGAGCTGGCAGAGTTTAAAAATACCCTACAGAGTACTATGTCCAGAATATTGGACAAGCAAATGAATGTAACTAAGGAAATAATTTTTTGAGCTGAGATACAGGATCTGAATTGCTTAGATATAATAAGGCCTTTTTAAGTTTAATTCTGGTGGCTGCCAAAAAGGCACTTACAAGAAAATGGAAATCAAGGTCTCAACCAACCACTCTTGAAGTAGCTAACATTGTAACAGAGATAAAAGAACAGGAAATTGGTTCTTTAGAAAAGGGTAGCAGTAAATTGCATAGAAAAAATGGTGTTTTGGAGGAGGAATGAGGTTTAAGAGAAGGCAGGAGTTGAACACATTATGTAATTTTGGCTTGATTATATTGCATAGAACAATATATGTGATGTATAATGAGGAATGAGGTTTAAGAGAAGGCAGGAGTTGAACACTTTATGTAATTTTGGCTTGATTATATTGCATAGAACAATATATGTGATGTATAATGTTTGCAAATGTGAACTTGTTAATATGGTTTGATTACTTTTATATAAATATATTTCTCTACATTACAAGTAATAATTCAATTAAGGTGCTTTTTCAAAGTCCTTTATGCTTTGCCTAGATTTTTTTATGTGCATACACTTCAGCAGGGCAATATTATAACCATTAAAAACATTACCAATGAAACCAAGATATCTGCAGTAATGGCTAAGCTAACATTAAAAAAATAACTACCATTGAAAATGAACAAAAACAAATAAAGTGTTTTTGCCCCTCTGTACTGCTGTGTTTAAATACATAACTTCATGTCTGCACAAACTTGAAGAAAAAGCAAAGATCTTTAAAGTGAAAAAAGCTGTTCCTGCACCCTGCCTGTAACATTGTGCTGCAGAAAACAGTGCAATTAAACCACATCTAAAGTTCTGAGAATGCAGCAAGCACATTCCCTACTCTTTCACAGTTAAACCCTCCAAAGTAGTACTCACCAACATAAACTATATACACCGACCTTAAACCCTCCAATTATCACACTTAAAACACCAATAGTTGCTGTAATTAATGGTTGATGTATGTGGCCCAATTCACTGAAACTGGCTGTGCTGAAACGACATAATTTCCTTTGACATTATAGTCATTTGCACACCATCACATGCGTTTATGTAATGACATTCCATCTTTCTGCACGAATACTCAACAACCAATATAGAAATTTTTGCACTGATCCACTGTGAATGTCTAGTGTTGCAAAGCATTCTAATCCACCAACTCCAATGCCAGCTAAATTCTGGGCATTCTTCAGAACAAGACCAACATGTGAGTCTTTAATTCCATGGAGCTAACAATAAGATGTGAAGCAGAGTATCTTGTAAAATGCACAGCATCATGGATCTGCAGCTGTATCATGAGATATACTAAGCAAAGCAGGGCCAGAAAAGGGTCTGCTAGCTGATGAACTCATAGCCGGCCATAGGCATAGGCCAACTAGGCGTCCACCTAGGGCGCTGCTCTAGTAGGGGCACTTTTCCAGTATTTATTTGGTGTAGGTAGACCATGATGGGGGTACTGGGTGGTGTGTGGGGGAGCCGTAGAGCCCTTTTGCCTAGGGCACCAGACCTAAGGCCGCTCCTGGGTGAACTGAATGTTTCACAGTTTACATCTCTAACTGGAGACTGGCATGTAATATCAGTACCACATAACTGACATATTGGATTAATGGATTTGTAGCTACTCTGCTTGTATAGCAGTTTGAATGATAAAAACTCTTAGGCTCTCAGCCTCTCTTACTGTGCAATACTCAGATGCTGTACTTACTAATTGAACATTTACTGTTCTACTGCAATACTCCTGTGTAAGTTGTTGCTGTCATTTCAGCTTGGGTCATGGTTGAACAGGGTTCATTGACCAGTCTACCTACTAAGTTAAAAAATTAATTAATCAATCAATCGATTAATTACATAAAACTGAAATTGATATAAACCATATCATAGGTTGGTATATTCCTGGACAGCAGCTCATGTACTACAAATTTCGAGTCAGTTAATTGTGATAATGTTTAAGTTTGGGCCTTAAGCAGCATGCGTACTTAGCATCAGGACTGCTTCCTTTATTATAAAACATGGCTTGATCTGCTTTATGTTTTGGTAGTTATGAAATCCAAAACTAATTTTATGTTTAGTCGAAACAATACAGCTTCTATGAAATATTATTACAAATACTGTGCAAATACTACTAGGTATACATAGTACAATAACTTAGCATGCAGAGTGGTGGGGTAATTAGGGTTGCAGTCTCTTAGTCCATGGGTCTAGGGTTCACTGTTGGCCACCATCTATTACCTGGGAAGGGTTTGCATGCCCTGTCTGTCTGTGTATCTTTTCTCCAGTTGCTATAGTTTCTTTTTCACCTGGACACTTGATGCTTAGGTTGACTGACCACTCTAATTAAAAGTGCCCCTCAGGCTCTACTGTGAAGATTTTCTTCTCCTGTAAGTAATCCTTTGATTCAGTGGAACTAACTAGCTTAAAAATAACTAAACAAACAAAGTAGTGCCAGGAGATACAAACACTGTTTTACAGTAGGGGCTATACACTATATTATAAGTAAAAATAGAATACTTTCTGGCTTAAATATTTCCTGACAGTTGATTGTGGTACTGGAACCATATGCTTTTATATTACAGAAATGGTCAGTGCTACAGAAGGAACACTGCTATCTTCTGCATGAGCACCTGTGTAGGATATTGAAAGACATCGTCAGAACAGTGAAGTAACGTCACCACCAAACCCAAAGATGTACGATGTGATAAGCACTGCTTTAATGATTTCAAAGTCTGAACTAGATTAAGGTATTATATTTTGTATGCTTTCTCTGTAGGCCAGGCAAGTGGAATTTCTTGGTGCAATGCTCCACTTTTCACATAAAGGCTAAACTCAAACTATCAGTGTATACCTGTCTGAATTCATGCAATCCTTGCACAAAGTAGTACCACTGACACTTTGCAGGAATCCATACATTCCCTGGTGACCAGTAGTTCTCCATGCAAATTTTTACAGAACAGTACCAAATCTCCATGTCCCAGTGGTTCCTTCCTACTCTGAGGCCAGACCAAAATAATAGATGCCACCCCATGAGCCTCCCTCACTGCTTAGGTACATTATTATTGGTATCTTATGCAGTGCATCAATACAGATAGTATGCCATATAAGAATGGCTGCTGTCTAAACAATGCCTGAATCCATAAATTTCCTCAGACCCAGACATACTTCCTTCCTTGAAAATCCATGAATCCATCCAGGGTCTCTCATCTAGAAACAAAAACTCTCTTAACAATGCACAAACTGTACAGTGCCTCAGATACAGGGATAACAGCCCCCTTAACACTACTTAAATCTGTTCAGTGCCTTGTGTAAAGTGATAGCAGTCTTTGTAACACTACTTGAATCTATACAGTGCCTTGTGTATAGGAATAGCTGCCTCCTTAACACTACCTGAATCCATGCACCTCTCGTGCAGGAATAGCTACCTGCTTAACACTGCTTGAATCTGTGCAGTGCCTCAAGCTCAAACACAGACATGCAGTGCCTTCTAACCAGGAATAAGTCTGTTAAAAATACTTGAATTTTCTGCAGTGTCTCGTGCCTGTAAACAGATCCTTTCTTAAGAATGCAATAGTCTGCGTAGGTTTTTATGACCCGTGTCAGGTACTACTTTATTATGAATTACAGTTTATTTGAATATACACAGCTGTCCACACATTCAAACAGTCATTGTAATGAACCACCACATTTCTGATAGCAGATGCATGCCCGTTCATTCAATTTCACTTGATGGCTGGCAGTGGGCTTGACATGATAGTTCATAGGTTCATAGGTGTGTACTCGGCTAATGGCTCTGGAGCCTTTACAAGCCTAGTTGTTAGGATTACCCTGGCATCGTGCCACCCAACTTTAGTTCCCAGTGCCTCTGTCGAGCAGAGCCACTGGAGTGGTCCCTGGGGTGAATTTTCTATTTCCTATCCACTCATCAAGATTTCTCTTAAAGAGGGCCAGTGAGGTGCTCTGCTTGACATGTATGGGAAGTCTATTCCATAGCACGGGCAGCCTCACTGTTATGCACCTGTTCCTCCAGCATGTTCTGTTGATTGTGGTAATGAGGTTGAGGCCTCTGGAGCATGTGGTGCAGACGGATTGGGATTTCTTTAGATGTGGCATTTCTAACAGAGCTGGGTCAGACATGGCTTTGTAAGTCAAGCACAGATTGCCTCTTAGTAGACGATATGAGACAGAATAGTTGGTTTTTTTTTTAGTCTGTCCATATAGGACAAATGTTTAAGGCCTAGGATCCTCTTTGTGACGTACTTTTGTGGCCTCTCCAGTTGTTGCAGGTGTGTAGTGAGGTACATGCCAAATGGGGCATTGTACTCGATGATTGGCCTAATGAGGGAAGAGTAGAGGGAGACAATTATCTCTTTCTTCCTGGATGCAAAACCCTTAGTAATGAGATGTGCCACACAGAAGGACTTTCTGACCACAGTGGCAATGTGGTGATCAAAAAGAGGTTGCTGTCAACCTGTGTTCCCAGATCTCTTATAACTCCTTCTGTGTTCAGTGGACTACCATTGATGTGGTAATTCATGGGAACTGGGTTTTTCCCAAAGGGGATGACGACACATTTTTTGGCATTGAGCTTAAGGCCATGGTTCTGACACCAGTTGTCGGTTTCAGTCAGGCCTTTCTGTAGGATGTCAACATCACTTGGAGAGTTAATAATAGCTCACAACTTGCAATCATCTGTGAACTTTGTCAGCCAGAGACCCTTCGTGTTGGCCTGGACTTCAGAGAAGTAGATAAACAGGAGAGGACCCAGGACCAAACCCTGTGGGACTCCACTCGTGACTGGTCAGCAGTCTGACTTGGAGTCAGCTACTTTCACACTGTGGGTTCTATCTGTGAGCCAGTTTGCAACCCACCTAGTGATATAGGGGTTGATGCCTAGCTTAGTGAGTTTTTCTATAATTCCCGAGTGGGGAATGGTATCAAAGGCCTTGGCCAGGTCAAGGCAGGCTGTATGAACCACCTTGCCTTCATCCACAGCTCTGGTGATTGACTCAAAGAAGTTGACCAAATTGAGCAGGCATGATCTACCCTTCACAAAATCAAACTGTGTGGGATCCAAAATTTGGAGATTCCCTATATCCTTGTTTATTAGGTCCATGATGATGCGTTCCATAGCTTTGCATATCAGACTCGTCAGGCTAATGGGGCAATAGTTTCCAGGGTCTGTAGTCGCTCCTCCTTTGTGGAGAGGGATGACTGTAGCAGTGCACCATTTGGTAGGGATAAAGCCTGAGGTGAGGCTGTGATTGAACAGGGCACACAGGTGAGCTGCCAGTTCATTCTGCAGCTGTATTCTTGGCCTTGGACAGTGCTGTTTTAACCTGTGCAGCAGTAATACCAGGTGCCTGTCAATCACTGGTATTGCAATTGGTCCTCTGGGGGGGGGGGGGGTAAAGTTGGCACTGAATCTGTCAGCCAGTATATTGGCAATATCTGTTGGCTCGGTATAGGAGGTACCATTGTGCAGTAGCTCAGAATCACCAGCTCTATAAAAATTATATTTTTTCTATGGTGGGACGGAAGAATGCTACATTTATTTTGGTGGGTGGGTAGGTAGGATCTACCAGATACTGAAAGTAGTTAGTTCCCTGCAACTTTATGGTGGAAACCTTTGTGAGGGCATGCAGAACTGTTCCCCTCTGAACTTCAGGTTGCATGTTTTGGGGATAGACAATTGCTTCAGCATCATTTTCTTCATGAAAAGTATTTTAGTATACTGTGGTTTGATTGTTTTATATAAAGTCAAACCAATACAAGAAGAAGACATATATAGTCAGTTTAGTAATTTGTGTTAACTAAACAAAACACACCAGACCGCACTGCCTGTTTTTAGATGTGATCCTGAAGCTTGTTATCTGGTTAACTGATGAAGTGGAAATTGTAGGACTCAAACCTACATTTGTAAAGTACATTTTTTTAATTCATTAATTTATCTACCTATCCTTCCAGTCGAGGCTTTCAAGCAAATATACAGAAGACTATTTTATGCTGTTAACTACATTTGCATTAGTTACATCTGTGCATATCTTTCAAGTGTACCTCATTACAAGGAATGTACCCCATCTGGGGTCTTAAAAAGTTCATGTTCCTCGAAGTTCCACACTGAAAGCGTCTGTAACACATTCAATGTTAGGAATTTTTTAAGCAAAATCCATGGTAAATGGAAATAAATCATATTAATTCACTAAAAGATCTTCTTTATAAGCACAACCAGCATATTTTAACCATCCTATGACCTTCCTAGCTGAAGTTGTTATTAAGCCATTAGTACGTGTTCCACATTTTGCCCATTTGTTCCACATTAGGAGGGCTAGTGTTCCTCATTTTGGAGATGGAGGGTTGGGAGCTATGCATCTGTGTGTACCTACCACACTGACAGAATACAGTTTACTTAAATTTCCCCAAAAAACTATCAAGAAAAAAATGAAAAAGACTTGATTGAGGAATCATCTTATATAAAGGATGGAAGAGTGTTCCACTGAGTGCAGCACTATTAGAAAAGAGGTCCTATAATACCCATGGAAGAAGCTGCATTCCTCAAATCTCCAGCTAAATACGGTCAAATCTGATGTTGCTGCACCTCAGGGAAAAGGGCCACCCCCCACTACACACACACACACACACACACACACACACACACACACACACACACACACACACACACGGTATGCACCATTATTTCTTTTGTTTCCTCACATAAAAAATGCATCATAAAACAACATCTGCTCCTCTAATCAAAAGCAATGAGCCTTAGCTAAATGTACTTTGCTGCATATGGTTTTTCTCAATTATGTATTCACTACTGATTTTCATATAAGCAAAAAAAAAAAAAAAAAAAGAATTCTTGACAGAATATGGGCAGTGCTGTACTTAGTTATAATGGTGTGGTTTATCCAGAAGGCTTTGTATTCAAAAGTAAAGCAATGCTGGTATGGTCTAATCCTAGATCACCTACGACGTCACTGTGAATTCTTACTACCAAAAAGTTGCATCGCCCTTGCAGACTTAAAGCAGTTTATAAATTACAACTTCCATTCATGTATTCTTGGAGTGTATGTACTTGTTCTGCTCAGTTTACGACCAAGAAGGGCAAGCCTCCATACATTCTCCATGTGGGGTACAAGCCTCCCAAATATAGTATTCTTACTCAAGGTCACTGTAACTCAGAGAATGCATGATCACTGAAAAGGATTGTTGTTTATTTACATTCTGATTTAAGTGAGTTAGTGCCAGAGAGAGTAGTGCAGTGCATGTGTAATATATGCCAGCATAACTAGTTGGAGTTTTGTAAAGAATTTTATGTCATTTGAATGTCAAACTGATTTGTACAAATGCTTGTGTTAAAAATGTATTTGTAAAGTTGCTTGTGTTAAAAATGTATCAACAGTGGGTCCTGCTGGACAGAAAAGAAATATACATGTATGTCAGATTGTATTGTAACTGATGAAATGTATATATGTTAACAGAGGATACTGTAAGGAAAGGAATTAAGCTTAGCCCAGCTAACCTTAAGAAAAATAGCCTGAAATTAAATGACTTGGTTTAGGCCATAACATTTTTATCTCACAGGCCTGAATGCAGCTAGAGATGCAATGTCTGGGCTGTGATCCTGCTGTTAATGTCCTTAGTGGTGAACTAACTGCTACCCTGGGGTGCCACAGAATGGCTGGTTAGTCTCTGCAGGAAGGATGAAAGGGTTGTAAATTGTTTTACAGTCTCCAGATGCTGGGAATAAGCCTTCACAAAGACCTAGGTGTGTATTGTGACACATCTGTGCTAGATCCTGGCTCAGCTTCTAGTCAGGGGTGTAGTGCGGAAAGCACAGGATCAGGTGACCCGATGCGATGTCATTCTGTAGCCAGCACTGAAATTGTATTTAGATACTAGTGTGAGATGTGACAGATCACACTCGCAGTTTTTGGAATTGACAAGACCACTCACCTACTTCATCTTACCTTGGTTTAGTAAGTAACTTAACCAGGGAACAGTAATTTTTCAGTCAGTTAGAAAAACATAGTGAGATTACCTAAAAGTATTATTTTCTACATCTGTCTGAGTCTTTCCAGTTGTGTTACTTTTTATACTTCCTGTGAATTGAAACTCTAGTGTTTATTGTAAATAGACACTCAGTATTCTCATGTTTTTTTTTATTATTTATTATTAAATATATCTAGACCTTTCATTGTGGCTGGTCTTTTAGAAAATATTTTAACCTTTGAGAACACTTTCATTTATTTAGTGGCACTGTAGCATCATGCTCCTGAACGTTTTGCCGATCGGTTAACACTACCATTTGTATAAGTATTAATATTACTAAGAGTAATTGAGTACCCTGGCAAGAGCCTTAAAGTAGTTGGCTGGTAGCAGTGAATCTACCTTATAGTCTCAGTGGAGGTGGCATAGCTGGTAAAACCTTGCCAGCGTTTCCCAGTTGTGTGTGTGTGTGTGTGTGTGTGTGTGTGTGTGTGTGTGTGTGTGTGTGTGTGTGTGTGAAAATCAAATCTCAAAGAGTGTGTGTGTGTCAGCTGCTTGTAACAGGGACACAGAGAACTGATTTCTGAAGAGAGAAATGTGGTGTCTTATTTGGGGCTTGGAGAGGAAGTCCAGCCCCGGGAATGGAGTGTGCTCCATGTGTGCTCTTAAGGGAAATTGTGCTTGGTGCAGAGCACTGCATCTGAAAATACTGTGTGTATCTATTTTTGCACTAGGTGAATGTTCCCCTTTGGTGTCAGTGATGAGGACTGAAGCACCTTGATTACTCTCCCAGAGGAGCGATGTCACATAGTCACATAGATATCTGACAACAGGGCATATTGGCTACACCAGCTAACTTTGTCCTGCTCTTTCTCCAGGTGTGCTAACATCGAACCACTCAGAACTCATTAATAACAGAATATATAAATCAGACTCTACAAAGAAGTAAGCAGCAAAATTCCAAGCAAAAGACAATTGGAGCCACCATGCTCAAACAAATGTTGCGTGAGCATGACAGACTGGGCATGTGAAAATAAAGTATCACCCACAGATCTTCGTAGTTAGTTACTTAATTCTGACACATCATTGTGAACACCCTGACTTTTGTACGAATGTGGTACTCTTACCTGGTACAATATAAGATAGTATATACATCCAGAAGTGAAGTCAAAGGCAGGCCATATAATACAGAAAAATACAACTAAAATTCTTTGTGCATTAACTAAATATGTAATATGTTACAGTCTGGTTTCTTACACAGGAAAGTCAATGTGGAAATCATTACTGAGTCTTACCTCTTATTTTTTGTTCAACGATTTCTATTTTTACCACCAGTGCCGGTCTGATTTTTCTACAAATCATTTTCAGATCTTCAAGCCTGTCCTCCCCAAGTAGCCCAATCTTCTCCATTTCTGTCAGAACATGCAGCATTGTCTGAGAGGAAAGGGAAAAAAAAAGAACTGACAGTATAAATTAAACACACACACACACACACACACACACACTTAAAAATGTTAACTCCCTTGTTAACTAACATTCTTATTATTTATTTTCTTTACTTACACATCTAATAAGAAGGTACATTGGCAGCACTGACTCTCTCAGGCATAATACTGTGGAAAAATGGAGCTAAGGAAGCAGTTTCAGGTACTGCTGATAATAATAAGAGGTAGCCTATTCTTTCTAGGTTATAGGATCATGAGTGGTCTTCCCAGTCCGAAGAAGGAAGCAAGTCATTACTGGAAGGATGGTGCCTTTCCTTGCGAATATACAGAATACTGGAGGAGGTTGCAAACGTCTGTGTTAATGGTGAACAACAGATCCCTAATGTAAGTGTATAAGTGGCAGTGGGAATAAATAATATAGACACCATGCTAAAATAGAAAGATTAAAAGGTATATTAAGCCATTTTTTTGAAAGTCCGGTCCTTGTTGCTGTTATTTGACAGTTAACATATCTGCAATATTTACAAATAAAAAAAGAGACATGGATTCATTATTTCGCATTCATACAACCACACCTTGTGACCAAACAACTTCCATTTTGATAGTACTGCACTAATTCTTCACCCTCTTAGTTACATGACTTTACCTTATCTGGGTATATATCTGGACAGTTTTTTTAATATCTGGGAGAGCATATCATTAAATAATCATATAACTTTCCTTTAATTTAATGCACATTTTGTCTGGGGTGAAAGCTGGATGCACCCTTGTTCCACTTAAATCCCATTAACTATCTAAATCTTCAGAATCATCCATAAAGTCCCCTTCTTCATACATCTACTTTTATATCATAATGAATCTTTACTATCTAAGCCTTCTCCTCTAGTTTTCTTAACATTGTACTGCTGTTCATCATTTCTTCTTAGTCATGAATATGGTGTTCCCCTACCCTCTTTACCATAACGCTCATTAAATTGCCTTATGATAATTCTGCACTGAAAACTCCACTAACATCTCAAAATTGTGCCTCTTTTTTATATATCTCTAAGCACTGAAAACTCATTTTTATATATCTCCTGCCTCAACAGGCATGTTATCTGTTCCTTGCTACTTAAACTATTTCAATCACAAGCATTTTCAATTATTCACTTATCTATTTAAGCTGACAGTTTTTTTTACTGAGTCTCATATCAATGATTTTTCAATATGTAGCTTCCAATTCCTGTGGCTTATAACAATCTACATAAAAATCTACACACTTTCATCATCTATTTTACTTGCTCAGTTCCTCAATCTACATCAATCTCTTGCTTTAAAACGTCATCACAATTTGTCCACCCATCAGCCTAACCAAACAGACAATAAGGTCGTCCACTTCCACTTCATTCATTAACAATATTTCTTAAACAACTCACACGGCCATCCTGTTTGGTCAGACAGAACACAGTCAGCATGGCTGATATAAACCTGGTACATTTCACACTGTCCACAGTTTGCTTACAACTGTAACAATCTACAATCTTACTTCTAGTTTATAGTACATAATTCTACAGTTTGTATGAAGTCTCTGTTTCAACAAACACATCATCTTTCTTTTTTTTTTTCAATAATCTGTCTTTTATTATTTTTCAACTACATAACTACACACTACTATATATATACAATATGTACATGATTGCTTCCAAAAGTTACACAAACATTGTATATTAACACAAATTCTTAAGAAGGAAATACATGAAAAAGCCATCAGTCTATATTATTATTACAACCTATATCTAATCTAAGATTGAATCTGTCTTATAAATATATATCCTGAGTAACAGTGGATAAGAACCTCTAGGCCAACACAATATTAAAGATTTGCTCCCATATTTTAATATTATTTATGCTTTTCTTATGGTCATTGATTAACAATTTGTGCGCTAATATGTGTCTTATTGCTAATGTTCTAAAATTTTCCCAAGATGTCTGGGTCGGGTTCAACCAGTTTGAAGCTATGTATAGTTTCATTAATAAACAAATATTCATGATTATGATCCTTTTTGATTTGTCTAAGTTATCTGGGGGAATATGCAGGATCATAAATTCCCAAGAGAGCGTTGAGTGTTGGTAGCCCATTTTCTGTAAATCAAGTTTTAACGAATTCCAAAGTTTAAAAATGCATTTGCAACTCCAAAACATGTGAAAAAGGTCAGCTGTCTGGTCTATGCAATATGGACAATTAGGCGAGTTCTTTGAGTCAAATTTATGAAGAGTAAGACGGGTATAGTAGGCATTGTTAAATATCATCAGTTCTGTGAATAGTCATTTTTGGAGGGATACTGACTTTAATGTTAGATTAAATGCTTCCAAGATCTTACTGTCGTCAACTAATATTAATTTTTCCCTCCAGTAATTCGATAAGAGAATATGTTTATTATATTTCATCTCTTTTATAAGTTTATATGAGGTAGTTATATATTTTTTGTCTTGTATCAGAGCTTCCCACAGATTACGACATATATTTAATTCCTCTTCTTTAAATTCAAAGTTATTAAAATAATTTATAGCCAGATCTTTTAGGTGTCTCATGATAATTAGATAGGAAATAGGAAGACTTTTCTCTTTTAAAATATCGTGAACTGATACCCCAAGAAAGGGGTAGAAATCCAAAATGATTAAATCCTTTATTAGAGGGAATTTCTGTAAGTCTATCAATTTATTCCCTATTACTAAATTTGGGTTCTTGTGGAGTGGTTGAAACACCATCATATACTTTAGTAGGTTTAATGAAGTAAAAAGATTTTGAATTGAAGTTACATAGCTTTTAATATGTTCCATTAAGTCATATTTACTGAGTGTTCCTCTATTCAGAAAGGGTAAAGCTTTACAGTTAATTCCCACTCCAGTTACATGTCTATAAGTTAAGACCAACCATTTAGGCGCCCATTTCAGACTGTCTCTATCAAAGTGAATCACCCTTAAAATTCTGTTAGCATTGATTACCAAGTAATAAGTTTCGAAATCCGGTAAGTCTAGACCTCCCCTATTCTTTGGAGCCATCAGTTTCTCATATGTTATCCTCATTTTCCTAGGTTCCCAAAGAAATCTCCCTAGTCCTATATGAAGCTGTTTAAAAATTTTCCTCATGATTCTGAGTTGTGTAGCTCTAAGTATATATAGTATTCTGGGAAGAACATTCATTTTGATAATTGCAGTTCTTGCCATCATAGGTAATTTCAGTTTACTCCATCTTTTCAAGTCCAATGTTATCTGATCCCAAGTTGACTTAACATTATTTATAAAAAAATCTCTATTATCAGTTGAAAATACAATACCCAGATATTTTGTTCTTTCTTCCGTCATTACCTGTCCTATCAGTGGCAACAATGAAAAGGGTGTAGGTGTCTTTAATGGGAATATTTTGGATTTCTTAAAATTAAGTTTATAATTAGAGATTTTCTCAAAGTCTTCTACTGCTTTTAATATTTTCTCGGTATCTGACACAGGTGTGGTACAGTAAATATTTAAATCATCTGCGAAAGCAGCCATATTTATCTTCATACCATATAATGTTGGGGGATTGTAAAAAACATTTTGTTTAAGGTGTAAAAATAATGGTTCCAAATAAAGATTAATAAAATGGGAGATAATGGGCACCCTTGTCGGGTACCATTGTTAATTTGTATTCTTTTAGAGCATTCTTGATTGATAAATACATTTGTATATGCGTTGTTATATATTTTCTTTAAAGTTAAAATGAAATCCTGAGGTATATTAAAGTATGATAACATATCAAATAGGTATACCAAGTTAACTCTGTCAAATGCTTTCTGTGCGTCAATTATAAGTGCATAAATATTGAGATTTTTGTGCTTGGCGTAGGAAATTAATGTGTGAAGCATTAATGTATTATTAGTGGTCTGTCTCCCATCCATAAACCCCGCCTGTTCTTCTGATACTATTCGATTTGTGACCTTTTTCAGTTTATTTACCAGGATGGATGTCATAATTTTCATGTCTATATTCAAGAGTGAAATGGGTCTGTAATTATCTGGGTTTTTAGAATCACTTTTTTCTTTCGGTATCAAAATTGTCTTTGAAGCATTAAAGTGGGGATCATTCATTTTATTTTGAATTATATAATTAAATGTCTGTGAAAGTATTCTACTCAGAATCTCACTAAAGGTTTTGTAAAATTCAGAGGTCAATCCATCTGGCCCTGGGGCTTTATGTGGTTTCAACTTCTTGATTATCTCTGTTACCTCCTCCGCTGAAATCGGTTTAATTAAATCCCTATGGGACTCATTATCAATACTCGGGAATGTGATCTTCTGTAAAAAATCTTTCCTAACTTTATCTGGTAAAAGTGTCTGCTGATCACCATATACCTGATTAAATATTGTTTCAAAAGTATTCATGATGTCTGCCTTATTAGTGTATGTTCTATTATTATAATATATTTCTGATATTAATAATGTTGATTTCGTTTGGTTAATAATGCGTGCCAGTGCATTTGAGGGAGTCTGAATATGATTCACGTATTTTACTAAATTTCTCTGTTCATAAAATGATAGTTTACTATTGTGTAATAAAAACAATTCTTTTTGACACTTTAATAAGTCTATTTCTGTTTGTTTATTGTAGTTCCTCATTAGCTCCTGGTCTAGTAACTTAATTTTGGTTTCCAATTCTTGTAGCTCCTTATTTTGCATTTTTTTATAGTAAGTAGCTTTCTGAAGAAAAATCCCTCTTATTTGGGCTTTAGTTGTAGTCCATTCGATATCAACAGGGTGTCTATTTTTGAGGAGGTTATGGAGTAACTGTTTAAGTGTCTCTTTAACTTCTTTCAATATGTCATCTTTCCTCAATAAATATGGATTTAAAGACCAATTGTATCCTCGAAGTCTCCTATTACTCATATTATTATTATTTAGTGTTAATGTGATCTTTGAGTGGTCCGATAATTGTCGAGCTTGGGTAGAAACACATGGGTCAGCAGAAATCAATACTTCTGAGATAAAAAAAAAATCAATTCTCAACCACATTTTATGGCAACTTGAGTAAAAAGTAAAATTCTCTGCTTTCATTTGTGTGTGTGTATGTTTAAATGGGTCATATAATTTAAAATCGGTTTTAAATTCCTTCAATGCTATCATTGCCTGTTTATTAAAAGCTTTAGATGAACCGAATTTATCTAACTTGGGATCTTGATACGAATTCCAATCACCTTCCATTAATATATAACAGTTGTTATATTGTTGTAAAATGGAGTAAAGTGAAGTTATAAAATGGTGCTGATTAGTGGAAGGGGCGTATATATTCATAAGTAATATGGGTTTATCATAAAACTTGGATATCAGAACCACTAAACACCACCGTCCCCCTTTATCTACTTTGACATCTAAGATTTTCTCTTGATATCGGTTTTTAATTATAATTGCCACCCCTGCACTGTTCGTTGTCCCTTCCGCCGCCACTATCTCCCTAATCCATTTCTTATCCTTCAGTATATCCCACTGATCATTAGTCAAATGAGTTTCTTGTAGTGAAATAAAGTCTGCTTTTGATTGGAAAAACAGGTGTAAAAATAGCTTCCTTTTTCCCATGTTCTGGAGTCCTTTAACATTCCAAGATTCTATTATCCACATATGAAGCTTTTCGAAAATGTATTCCTATTCCTAATATTAAGAGACAACCTTAGATTACAGTATGTTAACATATCATAGATTATTTGGAAGCAAATCTGACATCCCATCCCTACCCAGTGCTTATCCACTATTCCTCTGGACCAGGATGTACATAGGTTTTTCACATTCTTTAAATATCTCTGGTTATCTAAATTTCTAACTCTACAAACTAACACGAAAATCCCATGCAAAAAACCTACAACCACTATCTTTAAATCTACAAAGCTTAATCCAAACATTCCCTAATAAACACTACTAACTACCTAACTACAGCTCTGGACATATTTTACATAGTTAAACACATTTACTAATTGTTGTATGAAAATCCAGTTTAACTAATACCTCACAATATTGATAATCAGCAATAACAATAATAGATTTTAACTTCTTGTCATATACAATATTAATTATTAATTCCCAGAGAAAGCAAACAGTTTTTAAACATTGCAAGACATTCCTAAGCTTATTTTGTTTAAATGTTCTAACTGCTTTAGATAATTGTCTTCCTCCAAAGGTAACAGTCTGCTAAAACTTGGAAAATACTATAAGTAACAATAAAAACTGTACTACACAAAGCATTTGGCTAAATAATTGTGTCCATATAAAATACATTTAAAAATACTAAAGAGAAGGAAAAACTAAATGTGATATTTTAAACATTTCAAGTTCACAGTTTTTCATAACATTTGTTACACTAACACCATCATGTTACTCTATTGAACAAAGCATACACATACATTTTCTTAATTAAAAGTGAAAAAAACCTATCTAAGAAGAAAAAAAAAAGGAAAAAAAAAGAAATAGAGACATAATTACCATATTCTATCACTATACAATGTAATACCCTTCTATTTTAACCAGCCCATTCACAATAGCATTTCCTACCTGTACAGCTGTACATTTCCTCATACCACACTGAAGCTATTTACCCTCCAAATAAGTCCAGGAAGCTTCGTTTTTAGATCCAAACAGTTTCTACAGCTTCCCTATAGTCCTTCCTGCTTGCTGAGCTTGTTTTCTTCATTTCGATTTCTCGACGGGGAACCAGTTCGCGGACGGACCTCCTGGATGCGCTACATTGAAATCAGTCCCCCTGCATCCTCCAAAGGACTTCCTGCTACTTCGTGGCTTGTTTACGATCATTGAAGCCATACATCCTCGGAAAAGCCTCGTGAACACGCTGGAACTTCGAGATAAGGATGTAATCAAGTGTTTCCCAGGGCCTGGTAAAAAGAAAAGAACAAACAAAGAGTTATAAAGCCTCGGATCATCGTAATTATGGAGTCCCAGTCTGTCTGATGCTGAAAAAAAAGCCTGGATGCTTTGATCAAACTTCTGAAGGTGGCAGTGCCTTGAAAAGTTTCAAAAAGGTAGGTTTTGCTTCTTTTTTAGTATTTATTGAATATTTAGTACCATCCACTGTGAAAATTAAAGTATTGGGAAACTTCATTTGAAATCTAATGTTTTTTTCAATCAAAAACTTGCAGTATGGAGCTAGCATTTGCCTGGATTGCCTTATTTGTATTGGTAAGTCCTGTGTCATGGAAATTTTGTTATTTTGCCACATGATAAATCCACCATTCTTTTTAATAGTTAGAAGTATTTTGCTTACATCTTGGTAATTCAGTATTTTGGCATAGACTGGTCTAGGTGCATTTGAAGCAAATGATTCTCTGATTGCTCTATGTGCTCTTTCTATAACAATCTGTTTAACACTGTCAGAGTCCTTAAACAGTGTTTCAAGTATTTGTATTATGGTAGCATTAAGATCATTGTATTGAATTGTTTCTGGTATTCCTCTAATTATTATATTATTCCGCCTGGATCTTGCTTCCAGGTCTAAAATTTTATTTTGCATGGTTTGAATGTCTGCATCATGAGAGTCTGTTTTTTCGTAAGCATTATTATTTTATCCTCACTTTCAGCTATTCTGGTTTCTGATTTATCCATCCTTTCCAAAATTTGATTACATGTGGCACTAAACATAAGCATTTGAGTTGATAAATCTTTTAAGGCTTCTTGAATAGGTAACAATGCTGATTTAATTTCCTCCATGCTGACCGGTTGATCTGGTTTGCTTGTTATTCCTGTTTTTGCAGTCTCCCTTTGTGTAACTGTTTTCTGTCTTTTAAAAATAGCTTCTTTTTCCGGAGATTGCAAGGCTGATAGTTTAGTTTTAGAAGTTGTGATTTCCATAGTTTTGCCTTCTTTTGACATTTTGATACACTGTAAACGTATTTATACCAGGAGTAAGGTTTCAGCTAAGAGATATATAATTCCTTTGTTTGTTGCTCTGTTCAGAGTCAGGCTGACCATCAGTTCCAATCCTGCTGTTACAAAATATTTTTTCTCTATTTTTTCCTCTCAGAAGTGAAGATAGATCCTAGTACTTTAATTATTTCTGCCAATTAGCGTATTAAATCTTGTGATATCTCCACAGGGTTGATTTTTATTTCTGATATCTGAAGAGCTGTAGATTTGCAGTGTTTAAAGAATGGCGGCCATCTTTGAAAAAGACATCATCTTTCTACCCATCAGGCTGAACAACAGGGTGCAACAGGCCTATTATCACTTTTGTTATTTCAAATTTTCTCTGACTTCCAGTGTGGCCTCCTATTCAGTCAAATAAAACATAACCAGAAGAACTGTTATAAATCTTATATGTTTCATACCTTCTGCATTCTCTCTATCATACTTGGCTGTAACATATAGAATATGTCCTTCAGGACTAAGTAACTCCCCCACCACCATCAATTAGAGCAAACAAATCTACATTTAATTTATATAATCTTGAAGCAAATTCTTAAGAGGATTTAACATTATTAATTAGTACTCCTCCTTCAGTCCCCTTACCCATTTTTCATCCTTTATATTTGTACACAACTGAAACAACTATCATAGTTAATCTCTTATAAAAATCCAGCATTTTATTTTTATCTCAGAGTGTTACTTACAATCAAATCTAGCTAGTTTCATCCACGTTGCATCAAGCACGGGGCAGTGGTGCAGTGGTAGCATTGTCGCCTTACAGCAAGAGGTTCTCCAGTTTGATTCTCAGCTGGAGTGCCTTCTGTGCGGAGTCTGCATGTCCTTCCTGCATTTGTGTGGGTTTCCTCCAGATGCTCCAGTTTCCTCCCATGTTACAAAGACATGCATTTGGAGCATTTCTTCCCGGGCCTCTGCTGAAAATTGGCTTTGTTCCAAGTTGGACTTTCCCAGTTAACAAATGTTAAATAAATTAAATAAATTAAAAAAAAATGTTCATGAGTCATAGCTGACACCCATAGTGACTTGGTGAGCAGCCATCACCATCCACAGTGTTGCTAAACAGGATGGGGAGTATATTGTCAGGCCTTTCTTTTGTATCACACATGCCCACCTATGGACAAATTAGGAGTCATCAGTCCACCTATTACTTGACTTTAGAATTTTGGAGGAAACAGTAGCACCAAGACAAAACACATGTGAACAAAGGGAGGACATGCAGACTCTATGCAGAAAGCACACCAGCCAAGAAATGAACTAGAGAACCCCTTGCTGTGAGATGACATTGTTACCCACTTGGCCACTGCACCACCCCATACAGCTATTTTACTATACCTTTATTTTATGTTCCGCAAATCATAGATTTCAATTTGTTGTTAGAGTTCCAGGCTAGTGTCTCTTCAGTATAACCTAAATTCATGCAGAAAGACAATAAGTCAAACTTACATTTATATTACATAACCCTAATTTTCCTTATAATTTATCATTGCCATATACTTAGTTCTTTGAATTTATAGAAGTTGTTCAGTCACAGATTTACTTCATCTTTTATTGGAGTCACTACACCACTTCAGTCAAGCAAATCATGACAGTTCCATATAGTTATTTACTCAACAGGTGCTCCTTAAACATCTTTCTACAGGAAGAAAAGGAGTATCTTGCTCTCCCTGACACACCATGCAGAAGTTCTTATTTTCTCAATTGCTGAGGCAGTTATGACCACTCAGCACGTCCATTTCAGCAATATGGCCAACCCATGAATGTGTACATACATTTGTGAATCATAAGTTGTGCCATGCAACAATGCACCATGAAGCTACCCATGTCCACATGTTATATGCATAAGCATATAGGTCACATTTTTGCATGTTAAACATGATGTGTTTGGCTCATGCCAGTATGCATTTATGGTGCACTATGCACAGGCAGTGATTCACAGACATTGCACTCTCTGACTTTATTAGCATAACTGCCATGCTACCTGCCTGTTGTTTGCATGACATAAAGCGCTGTTGCTATTTTGTGCAACATGAATTGCAAACACATGACTAAGGAGCACATACAAGACAGCTTCCTCATCTGTTTGTATTGAGTTGCCTAATTTTGCACATCTGTGCTCCTGTTGTAACTGGAGAAGAAAGTGAAACAAGTCTGCAACTTCAGGGAAGTGACTTTACCACCTAGTTTTGTGACCATTTTTGCTTGCTTTTAATGATTTCTGTTTTTGGAACTTTACCTGCATTTCTCTAGTGGGAGAAGGAAAAATGCATTGCTCTAGGCATTTGGTTGCTGAAGGCAGGGCTTACTGTGTCTTTCTGTTGGCTTTGTGCTAATACTGAGGTAATATCAGCTAGAACAGAGAGTGCTGTTGCTGCTTGCTACTACTGTTTTTTTTTTCATTTAGAACTTTTGCTGCTTTTTCTCTAGTAAGAAAGGGGAAGACTGCTCTGTTTTAGGTGTTTAGTTACTGAAAACTGGTTAGCATTATATATTTTATTGTCTGTACCAATTCTTCTTTGCTTTAAATCAGTAGTGGGACAAGGCCTAGCAATTGTTTGTGTTAAGCTGCCTGATGCTGTTATGTGCTTCTGTTTTACAGGAGAAGACTCTAAAACAAACCATTAACACCAAGGACGTGTCTTTATCCACTAATATTCAGACTACTGTTACCCACGTTTAGTGATTTTTTTTTTTTGTCATGTAGAACTTTTGCTGTTTATTTTCAAGTCAGAAAAGGGAAAAATGCACTGCTCTATGCTGTCATTACTGAAGGATGGTGTGCTATGTGTTTCTTTGGCCTAATATTGAGACAGTAAAAGCTAGTACTGAAACAGTTGCTGCTTACATTTACGTGGGGATTTAATAAAATCTGTGTAGGCATATTGTAATGCATGCATGGGAGGTACTGTGGCCGTGTATGTGGAACCCCCATGGTAGCGCATCATGCATATTAATGAAGGTGCATTACTGAGGAGAGTCATGTAACATGGTTACTGAATCAGTATAGGGAATGTGTTACTCTGTCCAGAGATGTCAAAGTTTTGGATATCAATGTATGCATATGTAATAAAAAGTTTTTTTTTTTTGTGTTTGGCATGGTGCGCAGCAATGGACACATGCCAGACATCTAAAAATAGAAACCGGATGCATTTAATTATGAATGCAAAGGTCAAGTTTAAGCACAGCTGAGTGGGTTTGTGTAGTGCGCCGCAGTGCTCAGTGGGGTCTAAACATAGTGGAGAGATATATGTAAAACTATAGCAACATTTTATATGGCCATGTAGCCAAATGGTTACAGTGACAGCCTTATGTGCAGTAGGTGCAGGGTTCAGAGACAGATTATTTTGTAAATACACATTATGAGAATTGCTTATTTTATTTTATTTTACATTTGTTTACTGGGGAGGTCTGACTGGACAGAGCTGTCCATTTTCAGTGGTGGCCTGGGGAGAAAAATTCCAGAACAATTGCTAATATACTATACATAAGATAGTTACATAAGCATTATGGCTTACACATACAGTTAAAAAATATAGGAGATAATAACATATGATTGCATAAGATATTTTCATAAGCATAGTGGTTTAGACGTACAATTAAAAGTATAGCAGGTAGTAACATATGATTGTAGTTCATACAGTATGTTTAGTAGAGATACTCCTGAGGATGTACTGAAGATAAGACAAGAAAGGAAAAACTAAAAAAATACTAGCCAGATAATCTTGAAGATGTAATGAAGATAAGAGATGAAAGGAAAAACTAAAAGTACTAGCCAGTTTGTAAAAGGAGGAGAATATAGATAAGTTCATATGAGTTTCATTGACATTTTAAGGGAAAGCTTTTCAACTTAGTCTAGGGGAGAGTTAGTGGGTATAGATGGAACAGTGGGGAGAAGGCGGCAGTGAGTTGGTAAGTAATGCATGATAATATATAGTGCATCTGTGGAAGTTTTAAAGAAGAGGTTGGTTAGTGGGTCAGGGAAAGGTGTTAGAATATGTCAGCCAGGTGCTAGGCAGCTGCAAGTCCAGGAGTTGGTTAGATGGGAAATAAGCTGTTTTTTTGAAGATGGTTTTGTTAGGTTGTATCCTGATTTGCAGTGGTAGGGAGTTCCAAGTCTTGGCAATGTTGCTGGAATACAGGGAGTGACCAGAGGTGTAATGGCTTTTGGAGATTGTGATTAAATCCCAATTACATTTTGTATAATTACACAGACAGGTTATTAAATTTATTTTGCAAATACACATTTATGAGAACTACTAGTAAACCTTGATTGAATTTTGTATGAAAACACAGACAGATTATTAATCATTTATATTGCAAATACACATTATGAGACGTATGTTTAAACCCTTGCTTGAATATTGTATGTATGTACAGACATGATATTAAGCATTTATGTGGCAAATATACATTATGAGATGTATTTTTAAATCCTGGTTTGCAACACTCAGCTAAGCTCTGCTAAGCATAGCTAAGCCTTGCCAAGCACTGCTTAAACAAGGAATGTTTTACCAGTGCTTAGCTGGTTTGCGCATTGCTAAGTGGCGCAAAGCACTGCTAAGCAATGCCAGTTTAAATACTGTTCAGATCAGCTAAGCTGGTTTGGGTACCACTAAACATTACTAAGCATTGCCAGTTTAAGCACTGCTCAACTGAGTGGGTTTGCGCAGGGCTAAGTGAAGAGCTGCATTTTTAAAAGTTGCCCATTGGCTGTAAAGGGTGGGAAAACAGGCTTATTTAAGTGCAACAGGTGGGAATACAGCAGAACCAGTTGGGATTTGAACCTGGCAGGAGCTATGGCAGGTGCTAGAGAGGGTGCGTGCTTCCAGGCGCAATGGTGGGGCATTCGGGAGTCCAGGTTCATGGTTGCACTCCTTGTAAAATGCCATGACACCTGGCTGTTGCAGGGCCAGTACCAGGGATCGGAGTACAAGTCAGAATCCTGGGACTGGCTGGCATGCAATCTCACCAGTACTACTGGTATCCCCCTACACAGGTGAGCAGGTCTATCATCATTTTGATGATCGGAAGCAACAGAAGAAGGTACTTCTGGACACCTGGGTCCAGGATGCTCGAGATGGGAGTGCCCCACAAGTTTGTAAGTACTGTTTGCATTGTTTTACTAATAATCCAAGAAACAAGTGCCAGGGAACGTTGAAACATGGTTCAATAAGTTTATTTCACCAAAAGCTTAAAATCACAATGAGTGTTGAGACCGACAGTATACTGTATTAACGCTCTTAACATCAATACTTCAGATATGCGTTTTCGTCCTTACACATAGGACTTCATCAGCAAGTATTGATGTTAAGAGCGTTAATACAGTATACTGTCGGTCTCAGCACTCATTGTGATTTTAAGCTTTTGGTGAAATAAACTTATTGAACCGTGTTTCAACGTTCCCTGGCACTTGTTTCTTGGATTTATAGTGCTTTGAAGTGCTACTTCACATTTATTGTTTTACTAATACCTAATCTGAATGTGTAATAAACAGGTACACATAATGGTGTGCTTCTCTCCCTACAGCTGCAGAGGAGAGAGGTCGCAACCTATAGGCTCATGCAGGGCGCTTGGCCAGGTTGAGCCATGAGTGTGGTGAATACAGATTAATTTGCAATCTATAGTCATATAAGCAAAAAGGAGTAGTGTATTAACTGCCATTAGGTATATACATTTTTTATTGCACTGCAATGACTGTGGTCATAGAGCTGGACTGCAATAAATAAATAATGCCAGGTATAGTTCTATAAAGATGAAAGCATGAAACCTGAGAATGTAGGAAATAAAGTTTCTACTGCATTAATTGTGGAATTACAGCTGTATTGCAACAACTGCATTATATGACCTGTTCTGCAATAAAGACTGGAAAACTATACCAATCACTACATGAAGTCACCCCTAATAAAGCTGTGTTTTGCAATATGTGTGTATTTTGGGCTGTTGTTCATGAAATCAAATACTACATCTGCTGTGAACTAAAAACACACACAATACCACTAGGTGACTGAAGGTTAGCTAATAAAGAGTGTTCTGCTAAACTGTAGATTTGGAGCTGTACTACAAGATATAATGCATTATGATACTTGTTCTGCACTAAGATCTGAAGCAATAATAGGAACGCCCAAGGTATATTGTGTATATCAGGATTGTCTTGTGTTTACCATTCCATTTCAGCTATATGCATTGCTGAGCTGAGGTATGCCATTGCCACTGCAGGCAAGTATGAAACTGTAATAGCTGTAGACTGCAAATATATCATCTGCAACTGTAAATGGGTCAGGTAGCCAACCCAGCACTCCAATATGGTTTATACACATCACAGATATTTCCTCCCACTAGGGGTATATTGCATACACCTGCATTCTATGTATTAATGTACAGTTCACCTACTATCTCTGTTATGCATGAATCTCATGCATGTGTGTTCAACTGTTAATGCAGTCTTGTATAACAATCTACTTCAATTACCAGGTCATATTTTGTTAGCAGGTGAGCTTTACGCAAATTTCAGTCAATCAATATGCAGCAGTGGCTCAGTAGCTCATTTTGATAAATGCTAGGTCTGATGTTCATTTTGTTACACACAGACCAGAGTTTGAGCCCAGTGACAAGTACTAGTAAATATTATGGAATCACTTATGTATTGTTAACAGATGCTCTCCCCACAGGAATTGCAGGTAAATAAATGGCTGCAATAGCCCTTAAAATGTGTTAATAATTTGTGTGTTCACATGTGTTAACAGCATTGCTCAGAAATGTGATAAGACCTCAGAAGATAAAGGCAACAAGTACAATAGTAATAAAAGTTAATACAATAAATAAAATGTTTAATCTTGGTATGGCTGTATGCCTGGTATGTCTGTGGATGTCTGCTGACAGTCTAACCCTATGCCTGCCAAGGACGGCATGATAGTCATAAACTGTACTGTGCACGATACATGTCTCTCAAGTGTCATGCTCTCACAGACTGTGATTACTGTTGCCTAATCCCTCTGTCACAGATCCATCATGGACATGATTTATGTCAATAGCACACTCTCACTACATCAGTCCACAGTACACCTTGGTAGTCATATCTGTCCTCCTGACATGTACTAGTTGTGTAGCTCTAGGTGTTACAGCTTGGCCCATACTGTCCCTTGCTGATAGCTTGAGAGGTATGTACGTGTTACAGAAGTTATAGGGCACATGTATACATAAAGGAAGGGCAGACCTGTAGTATATATAAGAGTACTGTTGAAAACAATATAGCCTATACTGGTATTAATGGACTGTATTTCTATCACCCCCCACCCCTTATATGCATCATAATTTATTATTGTTATACATCGGTTATGGGTTAGTATTAACATATGTACTTCTCAAAACGTCATGTTGGGCCTTGTGTTTTATTATTGTTATGTGTTATAATGCTAGCATACTAACATACCTTGTTGAATGTTGTTGGCCTTATGCTGTAACTGTTACTGGCATGCTGTTACTATACGGACTGTTATCTCACTTATTGTTCTGCTCCATATACTATGGAATGCTATGTTACTGGGTTATTTGCAACATTCTGTCAGGCTGTTATAACTAACTAGATGTTATGTTTATCACTAACCTATACACGTTGAAATAACTCAACACCATATCTTGACTGGGTAGGCTAGTTTCTTGCAATCCACCTACCCTACCTCAGCTGGCCGTGGCACCGGGTCCCAGCATGTGTGGGACCCAAGCCAGTGGTGCCCCTCCACCACCTATGGGTGGAACTGCCTCAGGGGATGGGGCCCATCCCCCCTGGGAGCAGGGGTGAAGGGGGGGTTGTCACCGAGGAACAGCTACTGGTGATGGTATGCAGGATCATGCATCATGGCTACAAGAATCGCCTGCATAAGATTGAGGACAGACTCACCAAGCTGGAGGGACAAGGTGGTGCCAGTGCCCAACCTCCAGCACAGCCACCTTCGCGGCAGTGAAGGAGCATTGTTGACTGTCCATGGGTGGGGAGCTCAGTCTCACTGCTGCCATCTGGGGGCACAAGGCTCTCTGATCCACAACACCCTCCCTGTCCAAGGTGTTTACCCTCCTCATGTGGCACACACCACCCCTGTATGCTGTCTTGTCTGTCTGCAAATGCAACCTCTCCTACCCAACTTACCTCCCCACACATAACTATATCCCTTCCCAACATTCCACTCTCACCTTAAAAAAAAAAAAAAAAAAAAAGAAAAAGGCACCTATCCCGTAAAAAATATTGCTCCATACATAGCTCTCCATTTCTTACCCACGCCCACTTGACACAATCAATTATTAAATGAATTATGCAACACAGTTATGTTGCTCTAAGTCTTCTCTCTCTGGGGTGTGAGGCTCCAAATTCCAAATTCTCTACAACCTGCACAGCTGTTGCTGTACAAGAAATGGAGAGCTATGGGTCCTTTCCTACAGCCTTCCTGCACATCTCTACTTGCCTTTCAGTATGTTTTTCTCCTGCTTGCCCCCATTTCACCACTTTCCTATCACTCCTTTTTTCTTTTCTCTTTTTTATAATTAGCGCAGGTTTAAGCAGTGCTAAGAGGCACAGCACGCTGTGCAAACCTGCTTAAAACTGCTTAAAAGTGCCTTAATCACCTTCTGTGTTTCCGACCCTGTTAGGCACATCTGCAAAATATTCACCCCCTGCCAAGTACAGCATAATGCATATGCAAAATATTCACCCCCTGCCAAGCACAGCACAGTGCCTTAGCCCACTAGGCCACTCAGCTCTGAAGTAAAACAGGTGTTTCCATAAACATATCCTGATTGCCAGTGACATACTGCATGTACATATAATGGGAAAATTGACAATGTACTTGGGACTGTGATGTAGACACCAAACAAGTACACAGCCAAATAAATAATGATGGATGTACATGAGGCCTGGGATAGCAGGTATAGCTGTCAACTGCACAGACTGTTGCAGAATGTCCACAGTTGTGGCACCTACTTTTGGCACAATTTTCACAAAACCTTTTCTGTGTACTAAAGTGCTGACAAGTCAGTGTAGATTAAGGTTAGAAAATCATGACAGACAGTTCAGTGTCACACATCATAGCCATCCGAACACACATGCTAATGCGAATCCTGTGTAACAGACTGTATGCATGCACATATATCTTACAAATACACCTGCTGCAGTATTGACCCAGCAGCTCTGTCTGTTAAATTCCTAGCATGCAGTACATTTTTCCACCCAGAGTCCTGGGTTCGAATCCAGTGCGTTGCACTTCAATTACATGCTTGTGAACACAACAAATAATGACTGAGTCCTGCAATTTTAACCAAAACAGGTTGCTGCTACTGTATTCACTGCTACCCATGTTAGCACATCAGAGGCCTGTAGGTAGGGACATACTGCACAAATATGTATAGGCTACCTATATGTCACCTACCACTCTCCGACTGGCAGTGTCACATAACATATGTACCTTAAGCACATGCCTCACCTGGCTCTGCTGTAATGACAGGGGTGACACTGCTCCCTCACTGACACATACAGCTTGTTGTCCTCCAATGTGTTCACACTCTCCAGTATGAGTCCTGGGCAAAAAGCAGCAGCTGCAGCCTGCAACATATGCAGCAGTATATTCTGCTTGTATTCTGTTGTATGTTCAGCTACTTGCTACAGACCTACCATACCTCACAACTCCCTAGAACAAGGGATCCACACAACACCTATACATAAAGGGGTGGGGGAGCAAAGGTTAAGTGACAGGGACATGTGTCATAGTTTGCCCCTACAAACATACACAGCTGATAGACCACCAGCTACTGCAGCAGCATGCATATTCTGATATGTATGACGTATGACACTCACATGTGTCTTTCCCCTTACTGACCTCAACCCACATTGTTTAACACTGAACTGCCACATAGTGAGAAAATCATTTGACAATGCCCAAACATAGCATGCAAAACTGTGCTGATACCACATAAATCCCAACAGTGGACCATATTTGTACCTACCCTCTGTGATCCTGTAGTCTCCACACCTCAGTAATGTCCATCTCAAAGACTAGGAACCCTACCTCACATTTCGCCCCAAGCACCTCACTCACCTACATATTCCTACCATCTTTCTACTTCTATCACATTACCCCCTTTATACTGTATGTATCACATATACTAATCACTACACTTACCATTATCCATTTCTTTTTGTGTGTTTTATTTTCTTTTCTCCAGTAACTTCTCCCTGTACTACTCCTGTACAGTATCCTGTCTCTATTTTGTAGTTATTTTCTATCTTATTACATGCAATAACATATATCATTCTGCACTATTTCTCTCTTCATTTTGTTTCTTGTATTATCTATATTAACTTTAATCTCTCTTCACCCCTTACTAATACTTACTTTGACTTATTTGTGAATATCTGTCACTATTACTTACTTTGACTTATTTATAAATATCTATTGTGAACTACCTAAATGTCATTTTATTCACAAGTACTGCAAATATCTACCACTTAGTATTCTAAAAATGCCTTTTTTACCATAAGTATAAAATCTTTCTTTTTTCTTGGATGATTCATGAAAAACCTACTTTTAGTTTCTGTATAGAATTAGACTACTGTAACTTCCTTACTGCATGTTTTTCACTATGTATTATTATGTAAAACTCTGAATGTTTTGTTTATTATAAATCTGTATGTTTTTATGAACATTAATTAATCACTGGAGCTTTTCTCCTTGGGACTCCACTGAAAATGGGACTCTTGCTCAGATGGACCAAGTCGGTTAACGCATGCCAAATAAAATAAAATAAAAACAGGAAAGGGGCCAAGGCCTACATGAAGGCCTTAAATATTGCACTGTTGTGCCATGTCATTGGCTAATGAAAGTGTAACCCAGCTGTTCTGGATGCAACTAGCAAGTCTGAGTCATGGATTGGTGCACAGGCAATCACCTCTTATTGAGCAATACCTACAAAACGCAAGCATCTGCCTATAGTAAACAGGTCTGTAACTTGCTTTACCAAGACAGACTGCAATTTCAGAAGCATTTTACTTCAGAATTTCTGCATAAAAGGATTACAGCACTCTACCAGGTATGTAATACAAGTCCCCATATAATAGGATACATATGGGAGGATGTAGTTATGGGAAACAGGGATTACAGCAGTAGGCCTCTAGTACATCTCTGGGAATGACATGTTGCTGGTATTCTGCTGTCCAACAGCTACAAACATGCCTTTTAACTTTGCCTGCTGTTACTTAGATCACAGCTGTGGCCCTCTCACTCCCTTCCTACAATGGTCAGCTCCTGTACGAATGCTACTAGATTGCGTGTTAGACATATTGACAGTAAGTAATGGTGGACACAGCTGGCTTATCACAAGATGTACTGTCATTCAGCTCCTCTCAGTCTGTGAATGTCACACCGGAATAGTTCAGACATTGTACTGGTGTCCATGACTGTCCCTGATGTACTCTGACCAGGTCACTGTTTTGTTGACATTCGTATCTCATTGCTTGACATCTATGGCTATCATACCTGGCAACTCCATACAGCAGGACTGCAGGTCATAGCCATTAGTAGCAGGGGGACACAGACCCAACCTCAGCAACAGAGTGTACATATTGATCATACAAAGTAAGGGTATGAATATAGTATCAGATATTACTGTAGCATATCTGTTTTCTGCGGGTTCTGGCATGTGACAGCCAGATTCTTCACATTCTAAGAACAACCATCAATTATTGTCCAACCATTTGCAAGACATCCACATGTTTCTGGCAAAGGGACCACATATATCAGGCACACTTACACATTCCGCAAACATCTGTGTACTGCAGTAGTAGGATACCTACAGGGAAGATACCCTACAGCATGTTTGCATGCTGTCTGTCATTGCGGTACAGGGATATTGCTGGACTGTCCTCATATATTCGTAATAACACACACCTATTTGTCGAGCGGTGGCTGTCTGACATGGTACTGGGAAATTGCCCATAGGGGACACACCACAGTAGATGGCATTGATGGGATTGGAGACATACAACACACTCCGTCATGGCACACAGGGACATAACCAGTATTGCTACTATGTTGCTGATAGCCACATACATACTGTGTTGATAGACGGCGGGGTATGACGTGGGAAGTAGCAGTGGATAGTGCAGGCCAATGTGGATATGCAGGGTCTGTACATAGTGGAAAGCAATGTATGTGGTCCTATGATGTGTTCCCCTATTCTTGTCTTTCAGAAAAGATGTATAGATGGAGGTACCCGCCATTTTCAGCTGCAGAAAAGGATGTTATCCTGGATGGCCTCAGACTGCATTATGACATTCTGCTGTCCAGTACTCTGCAGAATCATGAGCAAAGGGTAACACTGTGGGCTGACCTCATCACAGCAGTCAAGCTGCATAGGGATACAGTACAGAAGCTACGAGCAGGTCTGCCACAGGGCGACAGACATGGTAAATGCTGCATGGCAAAGGGCTGCTGCTGTGGCCAGGGACCATGGTGCCACCAGTGGAAGGCCTGCAGCAGTAGAACCACTCTTGGCTACACAAGAATTTATGATGAACCTGGGATCAACCACCAGCTCCCAAGCATCCATCACCCCATACATCATGGAGATGGGTGCCACAGCATCCACAGCAGAGGAGCGTCCAGATAAGCCTCCTGTGTTCATCACTGTAATACTGTATCAGTCATTGTGGCAGCTTCTGCATACCAGTACATGGATGTCAGGTCAATCTGCATTGGAGAGGGTTGTTTGTAATGCACAGTTCTGCACACATACTCAGAATGTCAGCAATGTAGGCAGTATCACAGTACCTACTGTACATGTTGATTTATGCACATATTATCTTGTAACAATACCACATTTGGTATTGCTGACAATACCTCTCCCTCACATTTACATAGGTACATCAGGTGTGGCTGGAATTCAACCTCCTGTACCCAGTGAGTGTGATACTGCTTTTGTATGGATCATATATACCCTAACAATGTTAAGGGCTGCCACTTTGCTGTATAAACAACTGGTATGCGTAGCCAGAGTACACTACTTGTATGTTCATTTTCGGAGGGGTTAACTGAAGTGCAGTGAATCGGTAATCACAGTAGTGTATGTGCAGCAGCTTTAACATATTTGCACTTATTTTTGTGAAGATCTATGCAGTCTGCTATACAGGGGGGCAATAGTATGTTCAAGATGGGTGCACTGTGTTTTAGGTGTAGGTCTCTCACATACAGTGACATATCGCTTATCTCACAGGTGTATAGTAGTGGCAACATTAACTGGACGTAGCTGCAATGCATGTGGTTTCATTGACCTGTCTTGTCTGTGTATGTTGTAGTCTGCTTGTGTGTTGTGCATGGGGTCAGAAATAAGATGTGGTACATGTTATACAGTTGTGGCACCTGAGGTGTGTGTGTGTGTGTGTGTGTGTGTGTGTGTGTGTGTGTGTGTGTGTGTGTGTGTGTGTGTGTGTGTGTGTGTGTGTGTGTGACTCACCATACATAATAGTGCAGGTAGTAATGTACTTATTTTGTGTTTCTCCTCACAGGTGACCATGGGGGTTGGAGTTTGTCCCCTTCATGACCTGATGTCAGTGTCTCATCAGACGCTGATGATGATGGTGGCCACAGTGAGGCACAGGTAGGGTTGTTGGGGGCTGACTCTGTTCCATGGGTTGACATCCCACTTCCACCCCCTTTGTCCCCGCACACAGTCAGTATGCCCACACATACCCAGTCTCCTGCGGCCACAGATATCAGACATTTAGAGTGCGGCAGCACTGAACAGAAGAGTGTGGCAACAATGGCATCAGTGAGTGTAGACACTAGCCATAGCCAGAGAGCTGGCGAGGTCCTACACAGGCAAATTGACAGGGGTGCTCGAAGGAGGACTGCTGCCTATCCACCACCTGTCACAGGTGTCACATCACGAGTCACTCGATTCATGTTTCGGTCTGTCATGGAGGCATAGGCACATTCTGAATGCAACACCAGATGAATGCTCAGGATCATGGATGCATCACTATCTGACATCCGTGACCCCTCCAGCACACTGGTGACATCATGCATCATTTCACTGATGTAGTGGACAGATGGTGGGGTGAGTCATTGTCAGTCCTTGAATACACATTGTCTGTGCTAGAACATGGGGTGGGCATCGGGCATCGGACACGTAGGTCAGCAGCAACATCCACTGAGAGTCCATGTGGCCATGCACACTCACGGCCCCACAGTGGCAGTACCTCCAGCACTACAGAAGGGAGGGTGCTGTCCACATCATGACATGCCAGGCATGTTGACGTGTGGTTCTGGGTGGTCCTGTGAGGGACATGGGCCCAGAAGACACTAGTCACTGTCAGCGACTAGTACCATATCTGACCCTTGGCATGGTGGTGCCAGTGCCACTCCTGGCAGAGCCAGTTCCCATGTTAATGGCTGGAGACAGTGAACTGTCCATTCTGCCATGTATGGTCCATAGCTGTCCAACATACCCAAGTGTAGGGCTAGTGCCTATCTTGACTGTGTACATGCACACATGCATACATCACTGCATGCAGGTCACTAACAGACACGCATGGCACCTCTCCATGGCCCAACTGACCAGCACCCCTTCCTGACTCCCACATATGATGTCAACTGTTTGGCACAGCCTAGGCCTCTGGCACCCCCAAACCACACCCTGTGCATGTGATGATACCTGTGCCACAGCCCTGCCATCCATACCATCGATGCAGGGACATGCAAATATGTGTCTGATGCACAGGGTGACTATAGTACATTACATGACATGTTGTACTGTGGTTGTGTTATGCCATGATAGGTGCTGTATGCTGGGGTATGTCATGAGTACACATCAAAGTGTTTGTAACTTTGTTTCATGATGTTAGATTGGTGGTGGTGTTGCAGACTGACAGGTGTCTTTCAGAACTTTGTATGTTTCTGTTGCAGGGATTTGAGTGGCTATGCTGTGGAGACTTGGTGGCAGTACAGCAGCTCAGGATGGCATGGTTGCAAAGCAGAAATATAACATCAGCAAGGTACGGCTGTATATGTGCATGG
Source organism: Protopterus annectens (assembly GCF_019279795.1). Classification (NCBI taxonomy): domain Eukaryota; kingdom Metazoa; phylum Chordata; order Ceratodontiformes; family Protopteridae; genus Protopterus; species Protopterus annectens. Next base: position 24,345,859 of record NC_056728.1, on the reverse strand, counting down.
TTATCTAGATGCGTATGTGTAGAACAGTGTGTCATGGGCAATCGGGGAAGACAGCATAATCCTGCATGCAAACCCCGTGACAATGCATCCTACCCTTGATACGTGTCACCTGGGTGTTCATTGCCTACAAATGTACATGGCAGCAGATAGCAATTATGCCTACGTAGATGTGGGCTATTTAGGGCCCGCAGCTACTCCCAGGGTCTGAAATGCATAACCATTGCACACACCTAGGCAAGACAGGCACACTGCTGCAAGGGGATATATTTACAAACACACACACACACACACACACACACACACACACACACACACACACACACACACACACACACAGTTTCCCTTTTTGAGATTAGAACCCCTACCTATCTGGTAGTATATACTATAGTACTACATATTTATCCCATGCGCCACTGAGCTTATGTGTTCTGAGAGTATCTGCCAGTGCTGTTAAGGTGAATGACATCAGGAGGCCCTGTAAAGGAGCCCAATGGGGGGGGGTGACAAGGCCTGAAAATGCATAACCATTGCACACAGATAGGTGGGGCAGACACACTGCTGCAAGGAGGTATATTTACACACACACACACACACACACACACACACACACACACACACACACACACACACACACACACACACACACAGAGTTGCCCTTTTTGAGATGAGTGTGTGTGTGTGTGTGTGTGTGTGTGTGTGTGTGTGTGTGTGTGTGTGTGTAACATACCGATAGATATGTCTGAGGGGGATAGGGAGGGATAGATACATATACATGCCTGTCTGTATGCACAGAGATATATTCACATCTCAGTTCTTTAGGCAGATGAGGCATCAGAGATGAGCTCATGTCATCGGACTATAGGACTGCAGCCCCCCCAGCTATGTGAAGAAAAAGAACTTGCGCTTTTCACAATAAAATATTTTTAAATTAAAAAAAGCTGGCTGGCTTGCTATAAAAGTGAGTCCAACTGACTTGCAAAGTCCCGGAACTCGAACTGCGCATGCTCGTTGCTTGGCGAGTTCCTGTTTTTTTTCTTTTTCTCTAAAGCTGGACTGTCTCAGACTGCTGTGAAGACAGTCTGGACTATGGAGAGTTCTGCATCAGTGTGTGATGCCCAAATGTCTGTGCGGTAACCGCACAGTAAAGTGGAAGGGGGCGGACTGCCACATCTGCAGTCATGTACGTGACGTGTATGGCAGGATGACCACTGATTGATTTTTGCTCTCTTTCTGAAAAAGAGAGTGGGAAACAATCAGTATTAGCAGGCAGTGCAGGACAGGACAGGTACTTTGGTTTCTTGCAGTTGCTACCATACGGTATGTGGGTGCTAGTCCTATAATTTGCAATTATTATAATCTATCTGACTTTCTTTTGGTGCTTGCTACCATGTGGAGGAAAGATTTCTGGATTCCTGAGCCCTTAGCAGCCAGCTACTTAAAAAAAGCCTTTACTTTCTGTTGTTCGTGACGATCGGAAAGTAACGGACAGTCTCAAACTCAATCACTCTCATCATCATCATCATTCATTTTTTTGATGTAAGTGTGTCTCTGCTCATCTTAGTGAAACTGAAGTCATTCAGCATTTGATTTAGTACTGAGTCTGACACTGTTAAGTAAACTACTTAATGTTATCATATGAAGGAATATGAGCAGTTTGTATTATTTATAATAACTAATAAACAATATGCATAAAAGAGTGTCTGAGCCTTTTGACGTCATTTTGATATTTTAAAAGCAATTTAATTTAGTAGCAGGGAACCCTGGGACACCAGAAACAAGCCTTTCAAAATAGGTTTATGTCCTGTTGTGATAACTTGTGAAGCAGTTTCAGATTTCTTTCAGTCTTGCAAACTGAAGCATTAAATTTTTGATTTCTGTACTTGTACAAGTAAAATCCATAAGTTAGTGTTTGCATTGAGCAGCATATCATCTGAACTGTCATTGAATTGCACAGAATTGCTTCAGGTTGTGCACTCTAACATTAAATTTTAGGTTCAAGTTGCATCTCTTGGTATCGGTAGTATGGTATGGAACCACACTGGTGGCTGTGGAGATCTTTCCCATCTTTAATGTCCAGAACATGTTTGTCCTACAGTATGTTTACTCATGAGGCCAGTTAATATTTTAGAGAGGGATAACAATTGTGCTTGGAAAAATTAGTGAGGCTAGTTAATATTTTAGAGAGGGATAACAATTGTGCTTGGAAAAATTAGTGAAAAAACAAACGGTAAAATACGAGTCTTTACCCATAAACTGTATTCTGAAATTCTCTGTTTTGGTTAAGAATTCTAAAATGCGCTTGGTAACTTGTGGTTAGGTGGTGGTGGTTACATATTTCCAGCTCCCCATATTATATGTTTTTGTGTGTAGGTGATTTGGTAGTGGTTTGGATATATTTGTTACTGATCTTCAATGTTCCAAGTATCTGTAAGATCAGCAAAGATTTAGTGTGTGTGTGTGTGTGTCTGTGTGTGTGTGTGTGTGTGTGTGTGTGTGTGTGTGTGTTCATACTGTTTTATGCTTACTATCAATTTAACTGACGCAATACACTTTCTGTTCATTACTCCAACACATATATGGATGTGTACACTGGATAGTATATGTCATAGATCAGAGAAAGTTTATTTGACAAATATACTACCCTTTGTAGTTGTTTATTGGTTTGCTACTAGTACTGAAATACAGAGAAACCATTACTAAAAGTGGTGTTCAGAAAAAGTATTTTTTTCTTCTACAGTTAAAATTGTGTATAGTACAGTACATGACTCCCTTCAATATATAACTGGACAAATGCCAGCATAACTGGCTTTTAATGGAGTGGAGCCCAGATGGTGGTTGAGAATTTCACCGCACACATTTTGGAGATCATTTAGAAGACATTTTATTTATTCAGTGAAGAAAGTTATTGATGCTGTGAGCTATTAGGGTTTTGTATAAGTAAATTTATGAATCTATAACTGGTGTCAGTAAAGGCCCTAAAGGGACATATATAGTGAATGAGCTTAGCCCTTTGACCTGTCCTCACCTAAAAAAAATTCAGATAACAAAGTTGTCCTCTTGACAATTAATTGTTATTACTTTTGTAAGCACTTTAATGCTAAAGCTGTTCATAAGTGTGCACTTGCTTTTACCTTTAAAGGAAAGTTGAATTTTGTGGAGAGTAGCTGTAGGAGCATGCTGTAAAAACTATTGGAAATAAACCACTATATGTTTTAGGTAGTAAGACGTTTGTGTAAAAGCACATAATGTAGTAGGTTAGCAGCCAATATTTCTGATCTTATATTTAAGAGTCAGCCTTCAAGAAAACTGAATTTGCATGGAATTAACAGAGGAGGGCAAGATGAAATTTAGGGGAGCCCTTCCAATGCTTGAGTTTTGTGGGTATACAAAAATGCAGATCTTGTCTTTTAATGCCATGGTTAATGGTCTGGTGTTTTATTGACTGGCTTCTTCCATTGGTGAGGTAGAAGGAGAGAGCCTCTTTATGGAGGCTGCACATTCTTTGCTTCAGATATTGATGAGGGCTTCCTTATTTATTTTTGGTCATGATTGCCACCAAACTTACACTATGCAAGCTACTGACTAGTTGTAATACTGGTCTTCAAACACCTTAGTTGTTAGAAGTGAAAAATGCTGTGATTGTTTTTTTTTTCCAGAAATTGCATGAGCCCATTTGTAAATTATAAACAGATTACTAAGGCAATAGTTAATATTTTCTCTTTGTTTTGAGCTGTGTGTTCACCACTTATGCCCACGACATTTTGTATTTTTCACCTGTTGTTGAAAATGTATTTTCTGTCTTAAATTAATACTTTGCAGTTTCTAGAACAACCAATTCAACTCTAAATGTTTAAGAATTTGCTTCACCCTGCCCTAAACAGAATGTCATTTCAAGATAATATTTGAAAAACTAACTATACAGTACAATCACACATTTCCAGGCCAAGAGTGTGTTTTATAGCACAAGCAGCAATCGTTTATTACATATAATTTACTGTTAATATCTTTAACTTACTGACCACACAGTTATGATAAGACATGGCTATAAATGTACGTGGTGTTTACATACAGATTAAATGAGTACATGATAGTTTCTCTGCACACATTGAATTGCTCAGCAATTCTTATTTACATTTTGTCTGGGACATTTTTCTACATGGATGTGAAACTTTTGACTGGACCATTGAAGAATAGCTCATGAAGGATGCAGAATTAACAGCTGAGCTCTCTTATTTTGTATAATTCTTTCCGACAGTAAGTTCCTTGTTTCAGAAATGAATAAACTATAATTTAAGTCTCATGACTACATGTGCTTATTCCAGTAGTGCTGTATTTGTGTGGTGTAATGCAGTGCTGTATATATACGATGTAATGCATTTTATTTTTCCCATGTGTTCCACTAATAGAAAACAGGAAGTATTATCTAGTGCTCTTGCTTTTAGTTTTATAGACAGAAAAAAAAAAAAAAACAGAAGGGAAATATCTTTCATTTTACATCTCTTGTGTTTTACTGTCTTCCCTTATGACCAAATAGGATACTCTCTTATTTGTTCTGCTACAACTTTGAAATGACTTTTAAACTATGCCAGTAATCTATAATTAAATGTTCACAACATATGAAGTCCCCAAAAATAATTAGCATTCCATCTAACATGCATAAATCTGTATTCAGGAAATTGTAAAAGGACTCCTGCTTGACATTGTTTTATGTAGAGGCAGGATCTCCACTCCATCCATACCTCTCTGTTATTGAATGCAATTATGTCTAAGGTCATCATTTCCCCAGAGGAACAGTTCAGTGGTTCAAATAGACAAATCCCCTGACTGCAGCCCAGATTACCTGGATTCAGTTATTGGTTAGGTACTATAAAGAAATGTAAATGATTACTGAATGGTATATTGCCTGTTTAACTGTGCTGCCAGTTGCATTTGTAAAGTTTTTTTCTCTAGTTTGGGGGTGTGTTAAATAAGATCATAGGAGGTTACTAGGCTAATGCCCCTGGGGCTCTTACAAGCCTAGCCAAGAGTTTATCCCCAAAAAGAAACCTCTGTCAGTACTTGTCACCACTGTCAATGAGGGGAGGTATACCGGTGGAAGTTGAAAAGCAAAATTTATGTGACTGTTAAGTGGCATAAGAGAAATCATTAAAGACTGAAGTTAGAAAGTAATTACAGACATTTGAGTTTCAGTCTTCATATACACTTCAGAAAATTCATGCTAAGGCAAAACCTGTTATTCTATCAACTTTCTAAGTTTGTAAGAGCAATATTTAAAAATTGTTCCTATTTTTGGTCCTTTGTCCCAATTTTATACATGGCTTTGTCCAGATTTCTTGCTCTAAGAGGTTGAGAGGTATGCTTCAAGATGTATATTGTTGAATCTGACCTAGGCTAAAATCTGCACATCATAAGTAACCTTAAATAAATGTGCACAAGCCTGAGAGATGTTTTATGCTGGCTAGTGCAGCTTGAAATACACAGAAGGTGTAACTGGGCTAGGTATACATACATACAGAATGAAACTCTGTGTACTGTAGACTGCAGTGTGAAAGCATATGTGTGCATTGTAAGTAAATGTATGGCAATGTGGATTTTATTTTACTCCTTTTACCTTAGCAGAAATGTTTGTTATCTCAGTATACTGTGTGTATCTTATGTATATATATTTGTTAGTTGGATCTTTTCTCCCCGGACCTCACTGACAAAGGGTTTTATTGCTCAGTCGGATTTTCCCAGTAATCAAATGCAATAAATACATTTCCATATAGCATCTACCTACACTAGTTAATAATTAAGTATATATTGCAATGGTTTAAATAATACACTCTAGTGAATCATGCTAGCTTCAGGCTACATCTGCTAAAACAATACTGAGGTATTTAGATAAACATTAATATGGACCTTTTTCAGACAAGTCACAAGACCCACTTAGATGTCACCAATGTTTACAGAAAGGATGTAGAGTATACAAGAGATAAGATAGAGATTATACATAGTGACAGTGTTAAGAGCTGAATAGGTAACTACCCTTATTTGATGCTGGAAGATCAGAAGGCTGGGGATTCTATTCCCACCCCAAAATAACAGCCCAAGTAAATGGCTTTTTAAATCATAAAATTATTTCACACTCTCTTGAATGAAGTTGGAGACCGAATGTCTGTTAGATGAATAGAGTGCTAGTCCCAGCAGGAAGACAGGATTGATTTTTATAGTTTTATGACAGGGCAGGGTATGCACCTGCACTGAGGATTAATGTTTCATATGTTTCTTTTAGTGTACTTTGATGTTATCATATTTAGTGCACCTACCTGGTTATCAGGTTCAGCAAGCAGTCAGTAGTGACAGACATTCATCTAAAAGTTAAACAGCTGATGTGCTTTACTCTTAACAAAGGGGCTGAATGTCTTTAAGACCCTAAGAGCAGAATAAGAATAAGAATAGGTGTGTGTGTGTGTGTGTGTGTGTGTGTGTGTGTGTGTGTGTGTGTGTGTGTGTGTGTGTGTGTGTGTGTAATATGTATGTATATATATTTAAAAGAAATACACTTGTATTAGTAATAAAACAGTGTTTATATTTTTCTCATTTGTTGTACTCTTAACATTTTTCCAAGAACAAGAAAGAGGTCTGAGTGTAGTAACAATATTTTGGGGGGTGTCATTAGCATGACCACTGCAGTACCATTTTAGTATTTCACTGAAGTAAGATCGAGAAGCTCTGAAATCTGAGTATGGTTTATGTGCGGGGGTGGTATACTTACATTCATGACGGGTCTATATCAGAACATTGACGTACTAAAACTTTGAATGTTCTGATATCGAACATTATTCAGCGAATGCTAAGAATAGTGAAGCTGCAGAACAGCAAATTCTTTCCTCGGGAAAGAATTTGGTTGGCCGTTTCTGTGGCTTTGCTATTCTTAGCGCTGTGGTGGAAAGTTACAAGTTGGGTTCAGGTAAGTGTGCTATTGTTTGTACGTTAGGGTTAGGGATGGGTTAATTGAGTTAGGGTTAGGGCGTGGGTTAGGTGTGTGTGCGATAGTGACAGACTTTAGGGTTAGGGGCGGTTTAAGTGAGTTAGGGTTAGGGCATGGGTTAGGTGAGTGTGCGATAGTGACAGACCTTAGGGTTAAGGTTTGGGTTAAGGTAAGTGGGTATATAGTAGTGTATGTTTAGTTTAGTGTAGCGTTAGATGTAGGAATTTAAGTGGTTGCTGTTTGTTTGATGTGCTTATGTTGTGTGTATGTGTTTCGGAGCAGTAAATTTTTTCCATGGGAAAAAATTTGCTATTCTGAATGTTCAATATTTTCATGTTTAGATGTTTTGGGGCCGATGAAATAGCGTTCGCTATTTTCATCTTTCGATAATGTAATATAAACGCTTCATGACAGTGACTTTTTTTTTTACCTTTAACCTGACAAGATCAAGTCTTATACTGTGGGGTTGTCAGTAGAGATTGGGGCAGTGTGTGACTGGAGCACATGGCCCTGATGCTTACTTTTAAGTCTAGCTTTGCAAAACTATAATACTTTAAAAGTCTGTACTTTAAGATGAATGTACAATAAATTGGCAAGGTAGTTCATGTATGTTTCATATCTGCTCATTGTCTACACTGAATGTTTAAAAGTAAAATACATAAAATGAAATGTATATTTGGCTGGCACACACAAGCTGTGTTAGTGCTTCTGTCAACAAAATATAAGTATGCAATGTACCTGTTACTATTATTTGTACTTTAATCCTGACAGGTAAAAAGCAGCTACTTTACTTAGGTAATGGGGGTGTTTGTGAAGTCATTGAAGTGACTGGCCTTGTTTACTGTCATAATTATGGCTTTGCAAGATAACAGTTTATTTGGGTAAAGTTGGCTGTTGTGCAGGCCTGCAACTACCGTTACTGTGCAACAGACTAAATTAATGCAGCCCAGCCATTAATATTTTCATTTTAATCCAGGCAAGGATGTATGAGGGAGTAAGCAATATGCATACAGGCTGTGACTATTGTCTCTGTGCAGCAGATGTATTTTAATGCTGGAAGGATCAAAGCAGAAACTGTAGTGGTGGGCAATGAAATGACTGCCCCTGTTTTATTTTTTTTTTCAGAGTTACAACCACTATAACCAGAATGAGCAAGCAGAGTGTTACAGTGGTCTATCTGAAATCTATTAATTTTAGAGATCTGACTTTGGATGAAAAGTTAACAATCAAGAGGACTGGAAGACCCACACCTGATCTGAAGATGGAATCTCAAGGTACAAGCAGGTCAAGAACATGCACACGCAGCTTCAGCAGGTCAGTGTACGACAAACACACCTGGATCTGTGGTTGTGAGGAAACAAAACAGCTTGTACTGCTTCCCATGTTTATTGTTCAGTGGAAAGGATGCATGGACATCAAAGGGTATAAATGACCTGAAGAGAATGGAAGAAAAGTCCAGAAAGCATGAACAGTCTGCAAAACATTTTGACAACCAAATTAGTCTAGCAGTGTTGGGAACTGTGGATATCAGGTCTCAGTTAAGTAGTGGATACCAGTTATCAGTGGAAAGACACAAAAGAAAGTGGAAGAAAACCGTCATGTTCTATCACTTATAATAGACTGCATCAAGCTGTGTGCTGAAGAAGACTTTGCTTTAAGAGGCCATGATGAGTCTGAATAGTCACTAAGTGCAGGAATGTTCCAGAGACTGATAGACTTCACCTGCAAGATTGATCAGACGTTGGCTGAACACTTGAGAACTTCAACTGTTTTTAAAGGAACATCAAAAAACATTCAAAATGAATTCCTGGACTGCATGCTAACAGTATGCAGAGAAGAAATAAAAAAGGAGATTCGTACTGCAAAATTTGTAGCAGTAATTGCAGATGAAACCACTAATGTTGCTGGGCTATGGCAAATTGCTGTTGTGTTCCATTACGTTGTCAATGGACAGGTGTTGGAACATTTTTGGGGATACTTTATACCACCTGGACAGACAGCAGAGCATATTGCTGATGTGATAAGACAATAGTTGAAGGAAGTAGGGGGAGACCAGCATGTAAAAGTGATTGCTCAGTTATGATGGTGCATCTGTTATGAGTGGTGTTCAGCATGGGGTCCAGGCCATCATAAGAGAGGAGTTTAAATATGCCTGTTATGTACACTGCTATGCCCACCAACTTAATCTGGTAATGCAAAGAGCCACACAACAGAATACTGAAGCAAGGGCATTTTTTTTAACACTTGCTGGAATTCCAGCCTTTATCTCTCCTTCAGTTCAAAGACAAGCTGCTGTATAGTATCACGACGCATGCCAAGAGTGTCAGGAACATGGTGGAATTTTAACATCCGTACTGTAAATGCAGTGTACAAGAACTTGGAATTGCTGTCAGAGTGCTTTTTTTATTTGTACAAGTGTCCTACATCTGCTGCAGCAACTGTACAGGAAGCAAATGGGATACTGCGAACAGCTGGAGATGATATATTTAAATTTTGGCTTGCTATTTTCCATCCTATAATGCCTCATGTTGACATTCTTTACAGGCAACTTCAGTGTTGTACCACAGATGCAACTGCTGTTGAAAAGGATGTGCATACATTTTTGAATTAAATTGACAGTGTCAGATTAGGTATCGACGGTATTGCAGAACAGTATCTACAGACAGAGAACATCCTGTCAAGATATAGACGAGGGCCATCAGCTTCCTGACCACTGCATGAGACATTGTCGATTGCTGCAAAGGAAGTGTGTGTTGTCATAAAGTTCCAGGCAACATCACGATTTCAACAAACTGGCCATCTTCAAGCTTCTCAACTACTTCTGCCTGAAAAGTTTTCAACATACATAAGACAGTTTCCAGAAAATCTATTCACAGCAATAATAGACAACTACCCATTCCTGTTGAGGGGACAAGTTAGAACAGAACTTGGAGTGGTTTATCAATGTGAAGACTTTGCAGCAACTGGCAGTGCAGTCCAGATGTTAAAATTGTCGGTGGACAACTCATTAACCAGTGTGTTTTCCGAGATTTACAATGTGTTGTTAATTATAGCCACCACACCAATGTCAGCTGCTGAGGCAGAAAGGTGTTTCTCAACACTGAAAAGAATTAAAACGTTTCTTCGTAATATAATGGTGCAAGAAAGATTGAATACATTGGCTATGATTTCCATAGGAAAGGAGTTAACGTGGAGTATAACTAACTTCAACCAAAGAGTTACTGATTTGTTTGCACAAAATAAAGACAGATGAATGGACTTTGTCTATAAGTAACAAACCTGAGAAATACCTAGAGGAACACAACAGAGGTTCTTATTTGGTACTATACTACAAGCACTTATTTAACCCAGCCCCTGGGGATGCACACGCCAGTGCATTTCTTCATGTCTGTCCCAAGCCCGGATAACTGGGGAGGGTTACATCAGGAAGGGCATCCAGTATAACCTCTGCCAAATGACATATGCGGCCAACAATACAGATTTCCATACCGGATTGGTCGAGGCCTGGGTTAACAATTTCTGCCACTGGTACTGTTAGCCAACAAGTTGCTGGCAGAAATTGGACTACTGCTGGCCGAAGGAGAAGAGGGGGAAGGCATGCCCAAAGGGGAGATTGTGTTGATTTGGACATGTGCTGAGGAGGGATGCTGGGTATATTGGGAAAAGGATGTTAAGGATGGAGCTGCCAGGGAAGAAGAAAAGAGTAAGGCCTCAGATAAGGTTTATGGATGTGGTGAGAGAGGACATGTAGGTGGTTGGTGTGACAGAGCAAGATGCAGAGGACAGGAAGAAATGGAAACAGATTATCCGCTGTGGCAGCCCCTAAAGGGAACAGCTGAAAGAGAAGACTACAAGCACTTATTTGGAACCAGGTGGGGGTCATGTGAATAGTGTTTGCTTGGGAAACTTTAAACTGTCCCTTTTGAGCCTCCATGAAAAAGGGGGGGAAAAGAAATCCAGTATGACCTGATGTGTTCCAGACCAGACCACAGCTTCTCATCAGGTGTAGAAACTGAGTACGAAGTACTGTTTGCAGCATACCGCAGAGGTAAGTCTTCAAACCAACCTGTATATACATGTAACAATGTGTGCTGTGTAGTGTATTCAGCATGTGCCATAGTGACTGAGCATTTATTTCATGTAAATTAGTAAGCATGTCCAGCATTGATCCCACGGCACCATAGCCCCACCCCTTTTTAGTTTGCCACACCCCTTCCCATTGGCCCCACCCATTCAGCTGTAGCTGCCCCTTGATTTGAAGTCACCAGCCACCACTAGAGATGAGTCAAAATTAGCTAAGTGTAGGAGCATTCCCAGTGTGACTGTCAGTACTTACAAGGTGACTCCTGGCCAGACCTACCTGTACTCCAGTACGGGATTTTTTGTGCTACAACAAATTGGCTGTTGTACCTGATTCAGCAGTCCAGCACCTCCCTGATATTATGTCCAAGGGATTCCTCAGCTGTGTGCTGCACATAATATCTGAGTCATACCTAGGGTGTGTACAGATTGTAACAGACTGTACAGGGTTTTGCATCATATGTCTGGGACGTTTTACATAGCATTGTAATTTTCTGGTACATCAGTGGAAAATCATTATAGACTGATGTTAAGAACTGATGACAGACAGTTAATTTACTGACTCCATACACAGCAGGGAACCCATGCTACTGGATGACCTGTTATTCTCTGCACTTTCTACATTTGTGTGGCCACTAGTTAATCCTTCACCTTATATGTGGGTCTTTGTCCCACTCCTGTTCATGGCTTTGTCCATATGTCCTGCTCTAAGTAGTTGTAGGTATGCTGTGACTGGTGTACATGATGTAACACCACACACAGGGTTACAGACTTCACATCTCTGACTGTACATGTTTTGAAGGATGTCCAGCATTCCACCCCATATGTCTGCTCCAGTCCTCAGACAGTTGTGTATTTTTTGTAGTATACTACTACATGGTGCCCATTGACTTGTTGTAGGTGCTAACATAGTTACGTGATGGCCTTTACATCCTGCTGCTACTCTGACTTCTTACAGCCTGCTGTTATATTAGCCATCTTCTAGGTTACTCAGAGCATGTGTAATGTCCATAGCTGTGGTCCCCTGTCCCTCCATTGTCTCTGGCATTGTCCAGCTTTCTTGCAGTAACAAATATTGACATATTGACAGTCTGTGGGATCTTACCATAGCAGTACCTCACATGCAAAACTGTAGCTTTGAACCATGAATACCATCAACCATGCTAATGTACTTAGCTGACTACGCCACACCAGCCACCAGAAAGTGAAGTTTTATTCCTGATAGTATCAACAGCAGACAGACATACACTTTGACCCCTACATATTGAGGAGATAGAACATGTCGCCAGGTTGTTTGGGACAGCCCTGGGATTGTGTGGTCTGCTCCTATAACCTTGCAAACATATTGTTACTGCAGTTGTATGGGAACACAGCTGAGTAGGGGGTAGGGGACTCTAGCATTGACAGTCATGCTTCTGTCCTATGACTCAGCTGTTTGGCACTCCCCTCACATACTGCAGTGGGTTTTGCTGCCTTGTGGCCTACTGCATATTATGGGGCAGCCAGTATTGGACAGACAGTTCCTGTAGTCCCACATAGCTTTTAATCTCTGGAGGTAGCCCAGTAGCCCACTCTATTCCCTTGCATATATGCAGCAGGTCCATACATATGCTACTATAGTGTACCACTCCATACATTTCTTGTACAGAAGAGTGACTCACCTTGTGACTGCAGCAGTTGAGATAACAGTGCTTCAGGGCTGACTCTGTCTGATGCATGCAGTATACAGCCAATACATTGTAAGGTACAGGTTGTGTGGTGTGGCTGGCATCCTTTTTGCTCTGTATGTCAGTTGGAGTGAGGTGTCAGTTCCTAGAACCCTAGGTTGTCAGTACATGTGCTATGCTTTGTCTCTTGGCCAAGGCCAGGGCATACTGGGCATGCCTATGTATGCCTACAGGGACAGGCTCAGGGGTTCCTCCTCCGAGTCCCCCTGTGGGTATGGCTGTGGGGACCTTGGCACTGGTGGGGGTTGTGTGTCCCTTCCTTTTAATGATCTTGCCGCAGCTGTTTCCACAGGATCATATTGTGAAGCATGGCATATACTGTGAACATCTGTGCACATGTGGCTGAAGAGTAATGCAGGGCTCCACCAGATATATTGAGACAGTGGAACCATGACTTGAGCAGCCCAAACACATGCCCTATGATGTTCATAGCTTGTGCATGTGCCTCATTATGGCATTCTTTGGTAGGTGTGTGTGCATTTCTGATGGGTGTCATCATCCATGGTTCCGATGTGTAGCCAGCATCCCCCAGTAGATGTCCATAGGGGATGTCTCCCCTGGCAAACATCTGGTACAGCTGTGATGTGGGTAAGATATGGGAGTTGTAATAACTGCCAGGGCTGGAGGCACACACATTCATGATAATGCCCTGGGCATTGCACACAACCTGGCAGTTGATGGAGTGATACCCCTTGTGGTTGACGTACAGTCTACTCTCCTCAGTGAACGGTGCATTGATGTGCACATGAGTGCATGGCACCCAGTACCTTAGGGTAGTGTGTTACACAGTGGAAGAAATGCATACTGCTGGCCCTCTCCTCAGGGGTGTGGGGTAAATAAATGTGCTCACTGACATGTGTTTGCATGGCAGACAGGAACTGGTGGAGTACCCTAGATGCAGATGCCTGTGAGACCCCCATCATGTTCCCAGTTTGTCTTTGAAAAGTACCTGTAGCTAGTATTCTAAGGGCTACACACATACCTCTGTTTCCACTGGGATGGGATTCCCTCTGTTGGCTCTAGGTCTGAGTTGAAGGCGGCAAAGCTCCATGAGTTTTTGTAGTATGTCCTTGTCCACCATGTAGCACTCTACAATCTCCAAATCATGTAATTCCTGAAAGGTTACCCTGGGCCTGAACACTCTTCTCCTTCTCAGTCGAGACCTATTGTCAGCAGCAGCATCAGCACTGCTCTCAGCCTCTAACACATACAGAAGTAGCAGAGCAGCAGCAGCCCCTAGCATTGTTAGTTAAGATCCCCAAGTCTGTACTCCAATGGTGCGGAGTATGGGTGAAAAATCAGATTGCAGGGTGTATGCATACTTTATAATGGTGTGCTACAGATGTAGCCTGTGTGACTGGCTAACTATGATGCATTCCACCTGACAGGTATATCATTGAGGGGTTTGAATGGCCCAGTGTCAGTGGAACAGGGTCTATCAGTAATTTAGACATGACTGGCTTTCCCAGGCTATTTTTTTAATGCCTTCCATGCTAAGTACTGTGGCTAGGCAAGCAAACCCATGATGCTGATGTAAACACTGCTCAGTAGTCTGGACACACCCCATGCATGGGCATGCTCAGCATATCTTAAACCAGCTAAAGCAAAGCTTAGCAGCACTGGACACACCTCCTTGCATAGCTGAGCAGCACATGGAGCAAACGGGCACTGCTGAGCTCTAATCTGCTTAAATATTTAGTGTAACACCCCCTTTTCATGTCAGCTACCTATTCTGCAAACATCTACATGGTTCTGAGGCTACATGGGTTTTATCTGTGGACACAGTGGCCCATTTTTGTTATTCAGTAATCCCAGCTCATTTGCATACAGTTCCTTGTACATAACCTGGATATTACACTATTCCAGGGCTTGCCTCCTTAGCAACCACAGATATCTACCATTGTACATACTGCATGCAGGGCCCTATAATGCATTATTCTCACTTTACTTTTTAAGATTTCTGTTTTTTTTTTTTTTTGCATAACAGCATGTTTGAGCACCTCTGAGCGCTGTGCAAACCTAATATGGGTATTAAAAAAAAAAGTACAGTTGTGTACACTTACCATAAATGTAGATGTTTGAGTGTATTCACTGTTGCAGTCATCACACTTGGGTTATCTGCCTACAGGTAGCCCTCAGTCAGCCCGAATACCAGAGTCTTGGGATTTCTGCATCGGATGCTGTCACCTCTTCCATGATGTCAGGATGTCAGGGGTATAAAACATGCAGCTGATGCCATTACATCAGTTTTTCTTGCCCCCGATGTCAGGAGCCCCCAAAACAGGAAGCAATTACATGGTGTGGAACACCTCCAGTAAAAAGTAAATACCATATCCATAAGATATGGCCAAAAAGAGGATATGAAGAAAGTCTAGAAAAGTCAGGGGGGCTGGATGAAGGGTAACCAGGACTGCAACAGTGAATACACTCGAACATCTACATTTATGGTAAATGTACACAACTGTACTATGTTCTTCATGTTTCACTGTTGTAGTCATCACACTTGGGTTGATTCCCAAAGCTGAGTAAGGGTGGAGGCAGTCAAGAAGTATTAGGGCTGACTAGCAGGCCTTGTAAGACTGCTGCGGCAAATCCAGCTCTGGATTTAGAAAGGACAGGTAAGTTGTAATGCTTGGTGAAGGTGTGTACATAACTCCAGGTTGCAGCTTCCAGGATGTTCCAGGTAGGGACTCCCCTGAGAAATGCTGTAGAAGTTGAGGTAGCCCTAGTGGAATGAGTTCTGATCCCCTGTGGGGTAGGTTTTTCCATGGTGTTTGTAGCAGAAATGGGTGCAGTGTGCTATCCATTTGGAAATTATTTGCTGCCTTGCCCTCTGCCCCTGTAGCAAAGCTGACTAGCAGCTGGTCAGATTTTCTGAAAGGCTTAGTCCTGTGAAGGTAGAACCCGAGCTGTCTGTGCACGTCCAAGGAGTGCATGATCCTCTACCCTTTATTCTGAGGATTAGGGAAAATGGTTGGTAAATGGATGGATTGGTTTAGGGCCACACTAGATACCACCTTGGGCATAAATGATGGGTTAGTCCAGATGGAGACCCTGTCAGCCTGGAAATTAATGAAGGGTTCCACAGCCATTAGTGCCTGTAGCTCAGACAATTTTCTTGCTGAAGTGATGGCTAGAAGTAAGGCTGTTTTCCAAGAGGGAAATTTTAACTCTTCTGTAGCAGCAGGTTCAAAAGGGGGAATCGTGAGCTTCTCTAGTACAAAGAAAAGGTCCCAGACAGGGGTGGGAGCTCTCCTCGGAGGTCTTAAATTGTTAGCTCCTCTTTGGAACTGTTTGTTCATAGGGTGACAAAAGAGGGGTGGCTCCGTATTGTAATGAGCTGAGAAGGCAGAGGCATGAATCTAAATTGATGAGAAGGAAAGGCCTTTGTGGAGCAGCTCTGCTAGGTAATCTAGAATTTGAGGTAAGGAGGGCAAGACTGTGCCCTTTCCTAGAGACTGGCTCCAAGAACATATCTATTCCACTTTTCTGAATAGGATATCCTAGTACTAGGCCTTCTGGCCTCAAGGATGACATCCAGCACCTGTTTGCTGAGGGTTGCTGGTGTTGTGTTCAATGAAGAAGCCAGGCTGCAAGGTTCAGTGTTTGCAGCTGAGGATGCAAAATTTGTCCCTCCTGCTGGGATAGCAGGAAGGGGGTCTGATGTAGGTGCCAGGGTGGCACTGCTGTCAGACTGCTTAGGAGTGGGTACCAGTGTTGGCATGGCCAGTTTGGTGAAATAAGGATTGTCCTTGGTCTGTCCTGTTTGATCTTGAGCAGTACTTTTGAGAGGAGTGGCAGTGGGGGAAAAGCATAACTTGAAAGGTTTTCCCATGTAAAGGATAAGGTATCCACTCGCCATGCTTGACTGTGGGGATTTCTGGTGCAAAATTTGCTCAATTGATTGTTTTGGGGGGAGTAAAAGAGGTCCACTTCTGGTGTCCCCCACCTGTTGATTAGAAATTTGAATGAGTTGGATTCCAGTTTCCACTTGTGTGGGTCCAGTAGCTTTCTGCTTAAGTCGTCTGCCAGTGTATTTTGCTTGGCTGGCAGGAAATGAGCTTGCAGATGCATTTGGTTGCTCAAGGCTGTGTTCCACAGGGCCATGGCTAGCCTGCAGAGTGGATAGGAATGAGTCCCCCCCTGCTTGTTTATGTATGACATAACTGTGGTGTTGTTTGTCTTTATCAAGAGCTGCCCTGGAAGGAAAGGGTATTTGAAGGCTGTCAGAGCATTCTGTACAGCTAACATTTCTTTTTTATTGATATGCAGGAGGATTTGTCCTGGGCTCCATTTGCCTTGAATGCATTTGGCTGCCATGTGAGCCCCCCCCCCCATGCATAGTGTGATGCGCCTGTTGATAGGGTTTGTGTGGCGAGGGGTAGAGTGAAAGGAAGTCCCTTGTTGCGGTTGCAAGCCTCTGCCCACCAAAGGAACTCTGCCCTTAGACAAGGAATGATAGGAATCAGTGTTTCCAAGTCCTGAGAATGTTGACACCAGAGATTTTTTTAAGTACCATTGAAGTTTCCTCATATGCAGTCTTGCATATGGAATTAGTAGAATGCATGAGGCCATGAACCCTAGAGCTTGCAGTATTTTTCCTGCAGATAGCTGGGTCTAGGAGGCCATTAGTTTTAAGTAGTTTGTCAAATGAACCTGCTTTTCTGGAGTGAGGAATGCCATCTGGGAAGTTGTGTTCAAGCTTGCTCCCAGGAATACAATCTTTTGGCTGGGCACCAGATGTGATTTATTTTCATTGATGGTGTACCCCAGAGAGGTTAGAAGTCTTTACAAATGCCAGGTGCTGAAGGAGCAATTCCTGACTATTCAGCTGAATCTAGGCAATCGTCCAAGTATGGGTAAATTTGACTATTTCTCTGCCTGCAGTATGCAATGGCTGGAGCCAGGCACTTTGTTAATACCCTGGGTGCAGTAGATAAGCCAAAGGGAAGTGCAGAGAACTGATAGTGCATAGAGCTTGGCCTGAAACGTAGATATTTCCTGCAAGATTCCCTTATAGGGATGTGCAGATAAGCTTTTTTTTTAAGTTTAGGGTGACTAGCCAGGAGTTCTTGGCTAGCACAGGAAGCAGCTGTTGCAGTGTAAGCCTTCTGAATTTTGGGACCACCAGGGAGGTGTTGAGAATGGACAGATCCAGGATAGGGCGCCATGAGCTGTTTTTTCTAGTCATCAGGAACAGTCTGGAATAGACAACCTGTCCCCTTTGCTCTATTGGAACAGGTTGAATAAACCTGATACTGAAAAGAGAAAGTATTGCTTTTGAGCCTCTGCCCACTGGTTTGGAGGAAGGTCTGGCACACCGCTTGGGGTTGGCAGTGAGTGGAAGTAGAATCTGTATCCCTGGGATACAATGCTTAGGACCCACTGGTCCTGGGTAATGAACATCCCATTTTTTGGTATGCAGAGTGAGTTTTCCTGCTAGGGGTGCAAGTACTTGGGCATGGCTGGGAACAATGATAGATAAGTCATTGTGAACTTTTTCCATAAGGGGGTGGTTTACCACTCCCGGTTTTAGAGGTGGGAGCACTCCATTGCTTAGATCTTTGCATATCCTGAGACTGTAGTCTTGGTGGTCTGATGCCCTGGGTTTGGACTGGAAAGGACCAGTTTTTAGAAGGCCAATGCCTAATGAATGTAGGTGGCTGTACCTGTAAGAGATCTGTAACAGTTTGCATAGATTTAGCTTTTTCCTTCATCTTTTTAAGAACAACTTCTGCTTTTGTGCCAAACAAGCGTTCCTGGTTTAATGGAGCATCTAGCAACTTTGCTTTGAAATGGTCTGGCAAGATTCGTTCCTTCAGCCAAGCATGCCTTCTCAGTACAGACCCAGTGACAGTAGCTCTATAAGATGCTTCTAAGGCAGCAAAACCACCCTGCAAAGTATGTTTACTAACTTGGTTTGCAGAATGCATTAACTCTTGTAAATCTTTACTCTCTGCCCAATCTGGAAGCAACAACATTTTCTGTTTAATTAGTTCCATGATATGTTGCTGATACTTCAACATGTGAAACTGGCAATTTAAAGCCCTTATGGCAAGAGTTGCAGAGGTGTATACCTTCTTACTCCACCTGTCCAAATCTCTAGAATCCCTGTCGGAAGGGGTAGGGTTTTTGGCTGTAGTGGACTTAATACCTTTAGGTCCCTGGGAAATGGTCTCTGGAGCTGCAGTTGGATTTTTAAAGAGAAATTTGTGAGAGTCAGGTACTCTGTAGTACCTGTCAGGCTTTCTAGGAGCTGGAGGTAAAGAATTAGGAGTAAGACTGGACTCCATGAAGACATCATCTACAATATCCAGGACAGGGGGTATAGCTAGAGGCCTGTGCTGAGGCAAGTCTAAAAATTCTCTGAGTCTCTTTTTGGACTGTGGGTAGTCCTAACATTCCCAGCAGAAATGCTCTCTTAAGGTATGCAAGGTTTCACCAAAAGAGAAGTCCTCTGGAGGGGAGGCAGAGGGAATGGAATCCTCTGCATCTGAATCCTCATAGGTAGATAAGGGAATGTCCTTGTTATCAGACGGATCAGAGTCATCGGACTCACGGTCAGTAGAATCAGAAGGAAAATCAATCCTTTGTCTTATAGAGGGAGAAGGCTGGCTTCCCCTAATTAAAGTTATAAGGTCTTCAGCCATTCTAAGCATTTGTTTCCATGGCATGGGAGCCTGAGCATTCACTTTGGTCATCGGTTTTCTAGGCATAGTGCAAACTCTGGGCCTGAGAAACTTGGTAGGTTTAGTCAAAAATGAAAATGCCGGTTTAATACGAACATCGGAAGTTTGGAATATACCCTCAGAAGCTGGTGTTTGCACAGCGGCTCCGGACCCATCCAAGGTAGAGACATCCGCAGATTCCATAGATGAAGAAGCAACTCACTGCATACCGGATACCGAATGAGTCTCAGCAGAGGCCCATAAATCTGTAGAAGCATGTATCAGGGGCTGTGAAGGTGCCTCACTGAGTACCAGCCTATGCGGTCTGTCCCTTTATTTATCCTTATGTTTTTTCGGAAGATTGGTAGTCGGATGGCTTATTGAAGCCATTTTGGAATAGAGAGAATGAGAGCGAAAGGATTTAGTGACAAAGATAGCCCAACGACGAATAGTTCAGGCATTAAACAAGGAGCAATACTGACAGCAAGGAATGTTGTGGTCTAGGCCTAAACAGGTGACGCAATAAGAATGAAAATCTTTGTGAGGAATCTGCTTTCCACAGGCAACACAATTGTTTACTTTTTCTGACATCGGTTAGAGCAAGAAAAAAGGATCCCCAATGGGGTACTTAGCTTTAGAAGACTTCAGGCTTGAAACTTGAAAAAACCCGAAAATTTCAGGTTGGTGCTGACCTGCACTTGTGAACTGCTTCTGCTTCTGGCTCCCGCGTGGCAAGAAAAGCTGATGTAATCAGTAAGAAACTGTCGTCCCTCATGAAATCATCCAAGGCTAACTTTGAAAGAAAAATAGCCAAGGATTCAAAAGATAACCACAAATCCTTCTTAACTATGTTAAGAATCTAAGTGGCAACTCACAGATATGCACTGAACTAGTGCAAAATAGCAGAAAATATACTGAACCTACTGATATTGCCAACATCCTGGCAGATAGATTCAGTGCAAACTTCACACCCCTCTCATCTCCAAAAGGGCCCACAACAATACAGGAAAAATGTAGTGTCCCAAAAATCACAGACGCACAGGTGAAAACAGCCCTTTCAAAAGCCAAAAACTCAGCGTCAATGGGATCAGATGGTGTCCTTGGCTGTGTCTTGCACGGACTACAGAACGAACTAACCCCCCACCTAAATACGCTGTTCAACCTCAGCCTCTCCACAGGCTACGTACCCATAGAATGGCACACAGCAATGGTTATTCCTCTCCACAAAGGAGGGGCCACAACTGACCCTGGTAACTATTGCCCCATAAGCCTGACTAGCCTGGTCTGCAAGGTTATGGAGCGCATCATCATGGAACTCATTAACAAAGACATTAGGAACCTCCAAACACCTGACCCGACCCAGTTTGGCTTTGTTAAGGGCAGATCATGGCTACTAAACCTGGTTAACTTCTTCAAGACAGTCACCAAGGGCATAGACAAGGGAAAGGTGGTTCACACAGCCTACCTTGACCTCGCCAAGGCTTTCAACACCATTCCCCACTCGGGTATTACAGAAAAACTCACCAGCCTGAACATAAACCTCTACTTCACGAGATGGGTTGCCAACAGAGCTCACACGGTAAGAATAGTGGGCTCCAGGTTCGACTCTAAACTAGCCACAAATGGTGTCCCGCAAGGCTCGGTCCTGTGACCCCTACTGTTAGGCATATACTAGTCAGAAGTACAGGCAAACACAGGAGGACTATGGCTAACCAAGTTCGCCGATAACTGCAAACTGGAAGCCATAATTGACTCTCTGGCTGACACGGACATCCTCCAAAAGGGCCTTACTGAGACGGGCACCTGGTGTCAAAGTCATGGCCTCAAGCTAAATGCCAAAAAATGCATAGTCATCCCATCTGGGAAAAACAAAACACCCATAAATTACCACATAGGTGGCAGCCCCCTTAATACAGAAGAGGTAATAAGAGATCTGGGGACCCAGGTAGATAGTAATCTCTCCTTTGACAATCATATTGCCAAAGTAGTTAGGAAATCCTTGTATGTGGCCCATCTAATTACTAAAGGGTTTGCATTTAGAAATAAAGAGATTATAGTGCCCCTCTACTCGTCACTCATTAGACCCATCACAGAGTACAATGCCTCATTTGGGATGTACCTCACAAGACACTTCCAACAGCTGGAAAGACCACAAAAGTACCTCACCAAGAGGATTACTGGTCTCAAACATATGTCCTATGCAGCCTGACTGATAAAACTCCAGCTGTACTCAGTGGCATATAGCTTACTCAGAGGTGATCTCTGCCTGACTTACAAAGCCATGTCCAACTCAGAATTGATGGACACTCTCCACCTAAAGAAATCCAAGTCACTGCGCGCCATGCGCTCTAGTGAGCTAAACCTCGCCACAACAATAAATAGAACATGCTGGAAGGATAGATTCCTGTCACAGAGACTCCCCATGCTTTGGAACAAAATTCCAAATTACATCAGGCAGAACCCCTCACTAACATTCTTCAAGAGAAACCTTGACGAGTGGATGGGTAACAGAAAATATACCCCTGGGATCACTTCATTGGCTCTGCTTGACAGAGGATCAGTTAATTAATCAATGGGGCGGTGAAAGCCGACACACTCTGGCTAGGCTTATAAATGCCCTCGGGCAGATAGCCTAGTACCTACCTATGAACCTATGAACCTATAATGGCGTCGGCTGCATGTTTTATACCCATGATGTCCTGATGTCATGGAAGAGGCAACAGCATCCGACGCAGAAATCCCAAGACTTTGGTATTTGGGCCGACTGAGGGGTACCTGCAGGCAGATAGTCCAAGTGTGATGACTGCAACAGTGAAACACGAAGAACATCATTATTTTACATTATTTTGCATTAGTTTTTGGACTCACAGGGCATAGATTTTCAATTATCTGTGCCTACTATGACATTTCTGACCTTCTAATTGGGCTGTTACAGACCCTGCTCAATTTGTACATTTCTATGCAAAGAAATATTCCTTGTACACTTCTAACACAAACAAAGGTTCTGCACAAATACCTCTCGGCTTCCTGGATTGCAAAACAACCTCATTTGCATGCAATTCACCTGCCTATGTGGTGATTTTCATGCCACTGACACTTCCGTGTCCGCATGCCCCTCTGCTCTGTTTACTGGATTTCATGGCTTCTTAATTCTGTGTTAGCTCCGTACCACTCTGCCTACACATAAAATCACTCCTTGTAGGGTTTATTGAATTCCGCCTTAGTGTTTTTTTTTTTCATTTGGAACTTTTATTGCTTTTTCCTCTAATGTGTGAAGGTGAAACTGCACTGTTCTATATGTTTAATTGCTACAAATTGGTTAACATCATGTGTTTCTATTGTCTGTTGGCCTTTTCCTGTGAGCTTTAAATTCTGTTGCATTGTACAGCCTAGTCATTGTGTTGAGCTGTCCAACAGTGCACATCTGTGTTAATGTTTTAATGGGAGAAGACTAGGAAATAAGACCTTAGCTCCAGGAATGTGAACTTATCAGCTAATATTGAGCCTACTGCTTTGTAATCATTTTTGCTACTTTCTCTTTAGTTGAAGAACATAAAATTATACTGTTCTAGGTAGTCATTTGCTGGGTGTTGATTAGGCAATCCACCAGCAGAAAAACATAATGTTATTCTTATCTGCTTTAAATTTTGCTGTGTTAAATGACCTAGTGGTTGTTTGTTCATAGGTTCATAAGTGTCTATTAGGCTAACAACCACAAGGGCATTTTTAAGCCTAGCCACGCATCCCAAATCTCTGACAAGTTCTGATACCCTTGAAAAGTGTAACCAGGGGTTTGTGAGATGAACCATTTACAGGTTATCTGTGTCTGTTAGAGACACAGGTGCCAAACAAGGGATGAATGTTCAGTTTCCCATCCAGTTGTCCAAGTTGCACTTGAATTGGTTTAGGGAGGAACTCTTCTTCACATGGATGGGGAGCCTGTTCCATAGAAGAGGTAGTCTCTGGAACACATACCTATCTCTCCAGCAGGAGCTATTTATATCACAGGCAAGGTTTAGTTTAAGTCTTTAGAATGGGTAATTCTGGTGATGTTTGTTTTGTGGATATGCAGGAGGTCCATCAGAGTGGGGTCTGACAATGCCCTATATGCCAGGCATAGATCTCCCCCTCAAAAGCTTGTAGGAGACAGAATACAGGGATAAGGGCTTGAGGTAGTCTGCATAGGACATTTTACTTATGCCTTGTATTCTTTTAGTGAGAAACCTCTGTGGACTTTCTAATTTTGGATATGCCTGGTTAGGTACATACCAAAGGGGGCATTGTACGCAATGATAGGTCTGATGAATGCCAAATACAGGGGAACAATGATTTCCTTGGACTTAGATGCCATACCTTTGTTTATAAGTTGTGCAATATAGAATGATTTCCTCACCACTGTAGACACATGATGGTCAAAGGCAAGACTACTATCTATGTGTGTCCCTAGGTCTCTGACTACTGGGTCAACTCTAAAGGGTGTGGTGTCAATATAATAGTTATCAGGGATGGATGACTTCCCAAAGGATACTATTATGCTTTTCTTGGCATTTAGTTTTAGTCTATGGCTCTGACACCAGTTGTTTGTCTGTGTCAGTCCCTCCTGGGAAAAATATTTGTGTCAGTGTGAGATTCAGTGACAGCTCCTAATTTCCAATCATCTGCAAATTTAGTCAGCCAGAGATAACTGACATGGGCCTTGACTTCTGAGAAGTAAATGCCAAAAAGGAGTGGTCCAAGGACTAATCCCTGAGGGACTCCAACTCTAACTTCCTGGGTCCTGCCTGTGAGCCAGTTGGCTATCCACTGGGTGACATGTGGGTTTGTACCTAACCTCTTGAGTTTGTCAACAATGCCCGAGTGGGGTATTGTGTCAAAAGCCTTTGCCAGGTCAAGGTAGGCAGTTTGAACAATTTTGCCCTCATCTATTGCTTTGGTGACCTTCTCAAAGAAGTCCACCAACCAAGGGAGCCCGCAGGATTTTTTGCAGGGGTGTGCAAACCCAGAGCCCCGCCCACGCAGCTCCCCCACCCACACAGCCCCACCCATGCAGCCATTCCAGTGTCCCATTACTTGGCTATTTCTCCCCATTTGCCATAGACACTGTTCAAATCTCTCAGTGTGCATACTGTTTTATGCTTTACTTCTACAATGATTACAGATATTTGGATTTAATTTACAACTTTTATTTCAAATTTTATAGCACAAACACTGATAGACATTTATTAAACCTAAACAAAGCAATAGTCTTACAATGAAAACAGACATAGCACTAAAGCTTCTCTACCTTTGAAACCCACTTTCACTGAAACAGCATTGAAACCCACATTCAGAGAAAATGCATCTGACCAGTGGCAGGGTAAGTTTACCTTTGGGCTGTTTTCAAATCATTGGCTCCTTGTACACATTTTTATAACCATGCAAAAGTTCTTTGATTCACCTTCCTGATTATACTATATAATAATTTAATTATATCCCTTGTATAATACAGCGCCACTTGTTAGAGTGTTTTAAATTTATAGTTCTGAACATTTTTTCCTTTAAGCAATGAAACAAATCATATGAACCAATAATGACAAACTGCCCAATTCAGAACATTTCAACCATAAAGGGCCACTTAAACTTCTGTCATACAATCCACCAATATCAGTCAATTTGCAGAATCTCTGCAGAAGTAAAAGTCATCTGAATAATTCCACTTTAAAGAGACCTGAAACCAATGAAGATGCTGTTGCTAGAAAACAACTTTATATATCAGTGTTTCATTTACAAATTTAGTGCCTGTTGCCCTTGAAGAATAAATTGCCTATGTTACATTAAAAGAAATGGTAAATATTGCAAAATGGAATGGGTGGCAAGCTGAAAAACAGGTTCATAGTTATTACGTGTCTCATCCAAAGGAGGAC
This sequence comes from Protopterus annectens, assembly GCF_019279795.1. Taxonomy (NCBI): domain Eukaryota; kingdom Metazoa; phylum Chordata; order Ceratodontiformes; family Protopteridae; genus Protopterus; species Protopterus annectens. The sequence goes on along the minus strand of NC_056728.1, from coordinate 24,320,508 downwards.
ATACTAAGGACTGCAGTACCACACCCCCTTAAAATACAAATGTACATGCTATAGGAATAGAACCTACAGCCCTTTGCATCAAGATGCATGTATGCTACCTGCCGTGCTAACATTGCTTTAAAATTCTACACCACAATAATGATACCATTTGCTAAACAAAACAGTTGCACATTTTAAGTAGACACACACACACACACACACACACACACACACACACACACACACACACACACACACACACACACACACACACACACACACCTCAACTTCTTAGTGCAAGAAATCTGGACAAAGCCTAAAATAAACAGGGACAGATTATAAATATTGCTTTCATTAACTTATAAAATTGTTAGATTAACAGGATTTGTGTTGGTATGCATTTTACTAAAGGATATGATGTCTAAAACTATTTAGCAACTTCAAACCTTTTTAGGAGGAATATGGGGCAAAAATCTGGACATTCTTCAAAAACCTGGACAGCTGAGGGGTATGCTACCTCCTTTTATACATACATACACACACACACACACACACACACACACACACACACACACACACACACACACACAGGCCCCAAACTAGGGACACATTTAGAAAGCTGCTAGAATAACAGAATTTGTGATAGAATATACTTTCTGAAGGATATCAAGTCTGAAAGTCAAATGCATGTCATTTATTTAGTAACTTTAATCCTTGGCTCATCCCAGTGATTTGTCAAACAGAATTTTTACGAGGAACAGACCAAAAATATAATGCAAGAATCTGGACATTCTGTGAAAATCTGTATAGTTGAGAGGTAATGACTTCAACCCCCTACTTCCTTAGAAAGTAGATAGAACAACATGTTTTGCATTAGTATGCATTTTCTGAAAGATATTAAGTCTAAAGCTCAAATGTCTGCCATTATTTTCTGAGTTCAGTCCTCAATGATTTGCCAGAAAAACACAATTTTATGAGAAAGAAATTGAAAATATGAGGTGAAAATATGGATAATTGCACGGTATGACCCCCCCCCCCCCAACATTGGCACTCCTACCTCCCTTCTTTCTCTGTCACCACAGTCAGTAACATTCTCATAGGGCTCTTATACCCGAAATCACCAAACAATGTTTCTTTCAGGGCAAACTCTACATTAACATTTAAAGAGTGGATTCTCAGTTCCGATGCCAGTGTGACTCTTGATCAGTCTGGTCTTGATAACACTGATGATATTGCCACCAGGGAGAGTGTCAAAGGCAGCAGTTCCAGGGCCAAACTTGCTGTCAGCAAGAAAATGGGACCTGAAAGGAACCTGTTGAAGAAAGTCTAGGACCACTAACAGAAATATCTGGAAGCTAACTCACTAGACTCACCTTGATGCTAGCAGGGGAGGAAGCCTGAGACCACATGCATAATGCATACATACAGACACACATACCCACCATACCTCTCAATCTCTTAACACAAGAAATCTGGACAAAGCCTGTTGTGATGTTGGAGACAAAGGCCCAAAACTACGGACACATTCAGAAAATTGCTAGAAAAACAGGATTTGTGTTAGAATGCATTTTCTGAATGATATGAAGTCTGAAACTGAAATGCATGTCATTATTTAGTAACTTTAATCCCTTAGTTCAATCCAGTGATTTCTCAAAAAACAAAAACAAAATTTTTATGCAGAACAGACCAAAACTATAAGGTTGAAATCTGGACATTCTGTGAAAATCTGTACAGCTGAGAGGTATGACACATACATCCCCCTACTTCCTTGGAAAGTGGACAGAACAACAAGTGTTGCATTAGTATACATTTTCTGAAGGATATGAAGTCTAAAGCTCAAATGTCTGCTATTATTTTCTGACTTCAGTTCTCAATGATTTGCCAGTAAAACACAATTTTATGAGAAACAAATAAATGAAAATATGAGGCAAAAATCTGGATAATTGCGAGGTATGAACCCCCCCCCCCTACACACACTCCCACCTCCCTCTTACTTACAAACAAAGACACACACACACACATGGCTGAATAAAGGTCCTTTCGGCTTGTTCAGTTCTCTTGAAATGTTATTTTGGTTCTGAAAGAAATCAGATTTGACGAGGGCAGAGGCATACAAATCACAAATTTGATCAGGTGGACAAGGATGAATTTAAGATGGCCACCTTGTAGTCAGAGAAATGAAGACGATAGTGACTTGGAGGTAGATAATCTGTTCTCAAGATATACATCAGGGATTGCTACTGCCCTACCTACTGTATGTGTTTCAGCTATTCTTCCTGTTTATAAGAACCTGCACCAGTGCCCTTCTGGGCTCTGGCATCTTACTACATAGGTTCATAGTAATATACTAGGCTAATGACCACCAGGGTCTTTATAAGCCTAGCTGCGCAATCCAACCCAGTTGTGTCCCTATATAACATGGGTGTTTATTAGGAGGGGTATGCTAGTTAGGAAGTTTCTCCATTTCCCATTCATTGGTCAGGATGGGCTCCACATGACATGGATGGGGATCATTTCCTGCATCCTTGTGGCCTGTTAGAACAAACTGGTAACAGCTGCACATCACATGCTGTAGTGGCTTCTTTATAATTATCTAATTTTGTCTCTATGACTACTGCTAATTGCACTGCCTAGCCTCGAACTCTTTAGTCTCAGGGCCTAATAGCAATGATTTTGCCGGAAGGCTGACACAGTTCGAGATGGGGTCTGTCTCATTGTACTGCTCCATGGATTCTCCTGCCCATTCCCCATTCTCATTCGCATTCCATGTGGTGGACAGACAGACAAGTATCCACCCACTGTCAACTTCTGTAATTATCTTCCTACCTTGAAATGATGGTTTGCATAAACTTTTCTAGTTATTAGCTTTAAATATTAAAGAAATCTGAATACTAATTTAACAGGAAGAATGAATACCCACTAAGCCCAGAAAAAAAGTTCCATCTACAAAATGCTCTCAAAATTGTTCGAATGAGGTTGCATCACATCAAAAATACACTTTTTAAAAAGTATTCTCTTACATATTTTTTGTATGTTACAAAGAAAATGCATGAAATTAACTTTCAAAATAAGGGGGAGGGAAAGCAGACAGCCAAGTGATATGCCAAGCCAAGCAAGTCCAGCACTGAATTCATTATCATCAAGTATTAAAATGCACTACAATATTCATCAGACTTCCAGAAAATGCAGCACTATATGTTTCGTTATTATTATTCTCAAATGCCTTAGGCTTAATGATATCTACCCAGTCAACAAAATGAAATAAAAGAAATGCTTAGGTTTAAAAAAAAACTGTCATGCTGCCTCACTGCTCATAGAAACAGATGGTTTTAGAGCGTGTGATTTGATACATTATACTATGGAAGCTGTTAGAAAAATGTTCCAGCTGTTATACCTCTGTCCTACCTTGTACCTAATTAGGGCACATAGAAAGTAATGGTCAGTTAAACCCCTTTGTACAGGCAGCAAGAGAAAAATAACCCATCAAATGGCACTTTAAAAAATAAACATTACCCCATGCCACTTTACTGCTCTTCACTTAACTTCAAAACAAGTTAAAAACTCAGGAAAGGTATCAGTCAATTAGATTCTTATATATGATCAGTTCACACATTACTGTTAAATATAGTTAAAATACAGTAATGATGAATCGCTGGCTAAAATGAAATCCATAAGCTAGCATATTTTATCCACAATGGAGAACAAGTGTGTAACTTCCAAGTGTTAAATTACGTGCTTACCTTCAAAATGTCCCAACTTCAGCCAACTTGTGGTTCATAGCAGAATCAAAGTTATATACACACATGGGTAAAGTTAGCTAAGATAATCAACCATTAATTGTATTAATGAGAAACTACTCATCTCCAACACCACAAAAAGAGAAATAGAATTATCTTGGTGTACAATAAGTATGGATCACCTGGAATGTCATAGGTGATCCTTGGGGCAAAGCTTACAAATAAAAGGAATAAAAGTATCCCCATTAATTAAACACACTGAGCAGACCTAATATCTTCCCTACCTCTCCCTCAATGGCATACGTCATATAATACATTCCTGTCAGAATCACATAATCAAGAAGGCACTTTAAACTATAAAGGATACCAAAAACTTAGACTATCTATTCAATTTGTAGAAAATTTTGACTGATCTAAGCAGAAAATATACTACAGCTAAGAACCACTTTAATAAAAATAAACATTTTCAGACATTGTCCCTATTTCTGTCCAACTTATTCATACCTTCCCACTTCCAGTAGTGTTTTCTGAAGAAGTAAAAAAAAAAAAATCTAACCATGTTTTTTAATCGCAGGGCTCATCTTCATTCGGGATCCCTTAAAAAACAAAGATCGCAGTGCCTTCTTTGGACCACTTCAGACTTCATCCTCATGTCTTGCACTCGCGCACATACACACACAACTTCCCATGAATGAACTGAACACTCGTTGGCAATAAAGCCGCTGTGCTGTATTTAAAATTGCGCGGGACCGGAAGAACGGTGATGGTACATGCCGTTCTTAGAGACGAAGGCCCTTAAAAAATATATATATTTTTTAATTAAACTAAATAAAATGTGACATTCCCAAAAGTGCTGCCTGCCTATGCCCCTCCCCCCCAGCTACGCCACTGGCACAGACAAAGAAGTCGAAAACAGTTTTTTTTTTTTTTTTTTAAGAAAATTAATCTCCCGCCGGCTATCCAGTTCCAGGGGGGTGCAAGTGCACCCCCTTGCACCTGCCTGCGGGCACCCTTACCACCAACTTGAGTAGGCATGATCTGCCCTTGACAAAACCAAACTGGGTTAGGTACAGTGTCTGGAGGTTTACTATATCTCTACTGATCATCTCCATGATAATTCTTTCCATGGCTTTACATATAAGACTAGTGAGACTTATGGATCTGTAGTTTCCATGGTCTGCAGATGACCTACCTTTGTGCAGAGGGATGACTGTTGCCTTTCTCCATTCATGAGGCACGAAACCTGTTTGGAAGGTACAGTTAAATAGTAATTCCAGAGGCCACGATACGTCATGTTTCATGCTATTTAGAAGGCATCCTGGGATATTGTCTGGGCTCATTGATGCAGTGTTCTTGGTCTTAGAGAGAGCATTAAGGACCTGTTCCCTAGTAATAGTAGGGGGAGTTATATTTGATCATATTTCCTGAAGGAAGGATGAGGGGGAGAGAGGGGTAAAGTTGGAACTGAATGTATCAGCCAGGAGGTTTGCTATGTCTTCTGGCTCAGTATAGGTGGCTTCATTTAGAATAAGCTCTGCACATAATTGTATATTGCCTTTGAGGTTGCGGACATAGCTAAAGATTGCTTTGTGGTTGTCCTTTGCCTGGGAGGCCAAACTTACCTCAAATTTGGTTTTAGTGTACTTTATTTTTCCTCTGAGTTGTTTGTTTAGTTTCATGAGAGTGCTTTATCCAGCTGGGTGCTGCACCTCCTAATTTTTGCCATGATTTTCTTCCACCTGTTATACAGCCTATTGATTTTGTGTTTCCACCAGGGTGGCTTGTTGTTTGAGTTAGTTCTAGACTTCTTCCTGGTGGGTACAGCTGCCCCCGACGTGGGGGACTGTGCCACCCACACCCCCCTACTTAAATATACTAACTCCAAGATCCCACTACAGTGCCAAAAAGGCAAAGTAGTGAAAGCAGCCAAACAAATTCTTTCCCAGGGAAAGAATTTGCTGAAAAGCCGCTTCGCTATTTTGCCTTTTCTCGCTTTTCAGTTCGACAAAGATGCATTCGGCAACCTGCGTCTGCGACCGTGTAATAAGGAGCCTAAAAAAGGTACTTTGGGGAAGACAATGTTTTAGCTAATATTCGAAAGCCTAGAGGGGAGAGGTGCAGACCATCCCTGGCAAAGCAGCATGGTCTGTTGACCATCTCCTTCCATGCTGATAAATATTGCACCCCTTAGAATGACACCATGCTTGTACAGGGTTTCTGTGAACAGTTCTGCATAGGCTGTAGTGTTCTCAGGCTTTACAGGGGCTTGACATTTTGTCAGGTTCTCACTTAATAGTTTCTGAATATTCCAGTTTTAGCTGGGGGTCCAGGTTTTATTTTTACTTCAAAGGAGACCGTTTGTGGTCTGACCTTACCAGGGAAGGCATGACAGTAGAAGGTGTGCAGCACTCAACCATATTAGTGAGGACCAGATCCAGTATGGTTGCACTCCTGGTTGGTGTATTGACTATCTGCTCCAGGGAGTTTGTGTTTACAAAATCCAGGAATCTCTGTGCATGTACATTTGGTGTTGTATAGGACTTCCATTTCATAGTGGAGTAATTAAAGTCACCCATGAATATGTTATTGGGTTGGAAGGTGAGTGTTTCTAATAAGTAAATGAGCAAAGAAGTAGCAGCAGACTGAAGGCATCTGGCAGAGATAATAAAATAGTCCCGTAACAAAACTTCCAGACACCACCACAGCAAATACGATGCTATACGATTATAAGTTTGAGATACCAGCACGGTAACTGTTGTTAAATTAAAGAATGAATTTATGGAGAGAGGATATTCTCATAAAGAAGCCGACGTTCTCCTAGATCCTCAGGTTATAAATAGAAATGGGAAAGGGAGACCATATTTCAAGAAGAATATAGTCTTACAAACTAATGGTAAGAGGAACAATAGTCGACCATATAACAAGGTCAGATTGAATATTCCCTTTTCTAACAATAACAATGACATAAAAGATATTATAGACAAAAATTGGGCTATTCTGACAGCTAATGATGAAATAAGAGAATTAGTGGGGTTGAGACCTAGTTATAGTTATCATAATAACAAATCGCTTAAAAGGCTATTATGTTATGATAGTAAGAACAACTATAAGACTAAAGTTCTCTCTAATAGACAGGGTACTTTTCCTTGTCGAGGATGTAATCAGTGCCCGTATATGATGGGAAATGGAATATTTATACATCCAGACACCAAGAGGACATATTATTTTAAGCACTATGCTGACTGTAGAACTAGGGATATAGTTTACTTAGCAAGTTGTCAGAAATGTTATTGCTTCTACATAGGTAAAACTAACAGAACATTGCGAGAGAGAGTAAGAGAACACATTTATGCAATAAACCGTGAAGATGAAACAAATGCACTAGCTGAGCATGTTCTAAACAATGGGTTGGATCATAAGTTTAAATCTATGGTTATAGAGATCATTTTAAAGAGCAATACATTAGGTAATATTAAAAACTATACTGAACAGGAAGAAAATAGATGGATTATTCGTATGCAATCAGATAAAGGGAAAGGTCTAAATGATAGGACAACAATAAAGCCATTCCTTAGCAATAGGCCATTGAAACATAAACCATGACAATGTATTCATATGCATTTTTATAGCATTTTAATGTTTAGTAATATGTTTTTATTTAATATTATGCATATATACTTTACATATATATTCTCTACAATATAATATGAAATCATTGATTTTTGTTTTTTGTTATATGATTTTTATAATCTTTATATATATATATATATATATATATATATATATATATATATATATATATATATATATATATAGATATATATATATATATATATATATATATAGTTTTGATTTATTTTAGACAATATATTTGATTTTGATATCTATATGGTTATTCATTAAATGCTATAAATGAATAATTATTGCGTTTAGATATAACCATGCATACTATAATTGGGCATAATTTAATAACTAATGTATATTTTGCTATATCATGAATTCATTTATAAATGCCTTTATCTATACTAGTTTTTAAATTTATTTATAATGTTTAATTAGTTGATTTAGATATTGTTCTTGATACTTATGAATATTTAATGTTTTTAAATATGAGATGATTTATGTATGCTTTTCTTAGTACTGATATTTTCACTGTTAGTATCTCTTTAAGATGGATTTTTGGCGCCAATTTTGGATATTTAAATGTTGTTACATTGAGAGATAACTATTTGTCTGATGAAGGGTTGTTAGTAACCCAAAAGCGATTACAAGAAGCTTCTGGTCAATTTTTTTGTGAAATAAAGCTTTTAAAGGTATTGTATTGTCGTGGTGGTACTTGGCTATACTGCTATTAAGTTTGGCGTTGTATGTGACACTGAACATTGTATTTGCCGTGCTGGTGTCTGGCTGCATTGCTATCAAGCTTGGCATTGAAGGTGATACTAACATCATATTTACCATGCTGGCATCTCAAACTTATAATCATACAGCATCGTATTTGCTGTGGTGGTGTCTGGAGGTTTTGTTACGGGAGTGTTTCTAATAAGTTTAAACACATGGTGTGGGTTTCCTCTGTCACAGAGAGGGACCTATAGCTTGCAAGAAAATGGTATTGGATTTTGCCTGTGGTGATTTGAACACGGAGCAGCTCAAGTGCATTGTCTTGTTTGACCAGCCTTGAAGTATATTTATCTTTAATGTAAGTAGAGACACCTCCACCTTTAGTCCCTGCCTGTGCAGTAGCTGGCCTAAATGTGTGGAAGGCATTATAACCTAGCACTGTTGGTGTGCTTTCCATGGCTTTCAACCATGTATCAGTGACCGCACAAATGTCAGCATTCTCTAGGGTAAAGAGAGATTCTAGGGAGTGAGATTTTTTGTTTATACTCCTAGCACTGAGCAGTAATACCTTTATATTTTCTTGATTTTGATTTGCTATGTCAGAAGTACTTTCAGTTTGGCATTACCTAAAAAAGGGGTCTATATTATGATATTGCATGCTCAGAAGAGCGAACGACACATAATTGACCCCATGTAAGTGAAAGCTTACAATGTCAAAACATCAGAACAGCGATTTTTTTCCAAGGGAAAAAAATCGCTGTTCCGAAACAAAAAAAACCCTGTAAAGCATTACTTAATGTTGGGGGCTTTGCCCCCCCACACCCCCCAACATGGGGGACTGTATCCTCCACACACCCCTACTTAAATATACCAACTCCGAGATCACACTACAGTGCCGAAAAGGCAAAGCAGCGAAAGCAGCCAAACAAATTCTTTCCCAGGGAAAGAATTTGCTGAAAAGCCGCTTCGCTATTTTGCCTTTTCTCGCTTTTCAGTTCGACAAAGATGCATTCGACAACTTGCATCTGCGACAGTGTAATAGGGAGCCTAAAAAAGGTACTATGGGGAAGACAATGTTTTAGCTAATATTCAAAGGTCTAGAGGGGAGAGGTGCAGACCATCCCTGGCAAAGCAGCATGGTCTGTTGACCATCTCCTTCCATGCTGACAAATATTGCACCCCCTTAGAATGACACCAGAAACTAAGCCGATTATTAAAGTCAATCATCTTTTGTTCATATTGTGGCATCATCCTTGGAGATGGTAAAATGCTGCTCAATGCTAGGTTCATACCAGCCTAAGACACATATTCTGAGAGCTCCATGATGCCTCTCTTCATATAGTCTAGGGAGGTACATCTCAGATCATTTACTCCCACATGGACTATGACTGAGTCATATTGGTAACTGTGCCTGTGTAATGTGGTGGATCCTAGCCCCGATAAGCAACTGACCATGACTTTCTCCTTACACAGCCTGATGAGAGGGACATCAGTGTGTCTCACAGTGGAGTCTCCAATGACTAGAATGTTGGATTGTGTGGTGGCATGCCTTATGGGCTTATAGGTAGTGGCTCCATGAGATGAAGCTCTATGTGTTGATGTGGGTGTTGTTTTGAAAGAGTTCATCTGGGGCTGCCGAGGGTATTTGTTATGGGTACTTCGTCTAGGAGGTCTTTGTGGTTTAGGAAGGTTAGAATGAAGTGCCTCAGCATATGTGGGCGATACGTCTGCTTTGAATTGTGCATGATGGGTGCAGTGTGTGTATTACTGACAACCTTATTGACATTAGGAGTACTTTTATGTGAGAGCTTTGCTTCCAGTGACATTGTGTAAATACATCTCTCACATACCATATCAGTTTGTTTGAGAATTAACTGGTTGTCAGTAAACATGATGCAAGTTCTACATTGCCTCAGGATGCCCATATCCACCAAGCTGGTAACGGAGACAGTAGGAAAGTTCATATCCATGGCAACAGAACCATTGTTATTGATTAGACAGTTGGAGTGAGAATATCAATCACTGTCAGGAGTATCTGGTTTGCAACTATGGGGACACTGCTTGTCACTGCAAAGTAGTTGTCCTGTATGCAGCTAGGTATTGGAGAAATTTCAATTGTGCTTTTATAGGAAAAATGTCACTCAAGGTGTCTGAGTCTGGATTCACTTTAGAACATCAAAAGCCCATAACACTGAAATTCAAAACACTGAGACCAAAATCTTGAAAATTCAACACACTGAAAACTCAAAACATTGAATCGCATAACATTGAAAAAAGATGGGAAACCAACATTTAATATATGCCAGCACAGCTACATCTTTTTCTTCTTTTGGCTACTCCCGTTAGGGGTCGCCACAGCAGATCAAATGTTTCCATTTCTTCCTGTCCTCTGCATCTTGCTCTGTCACACCAACTACCTGCATGTCCTCTCTCACCACATCCATAAACTTATCTTAGGCCTTCCTCTTTTCCTGTTACCTGGCAGCTTCATCCTTAGCATCTTTTATCTCAATATACTCTGCATCCCTCCTCAGCACATGTCCAAACAAACGTAATCTTGCCTCTCTGTCTTTGTATCCAAACCTTCCAACCTGGGCTGACCCTCTAATATACTTATTCCTAATCCTGCCCATCCTCGTCACACCCAGTGCAAATCTTAACATCTTCATCTCTGCCACATCATGCTCTGTCTCCTGCCTTTTTGTCAATGCCACTGTCTCCAACCCATATAACATAGCTGGTCTCACTACCCTCTTGTAGACCTTCCCTTTCACTCTTACTGGTACCAGTCTGTCACAAATCACTCCTGACACTCTTCTCCACCCATTCCACCCTGCCTGTACTCTTCTTCACCTCTCTTCCACACTCACCATTACTCTGAACTATTGATCCCAAGTATTTAAACTCATCCACCTTCGCCACCTCTACTCCTTGCATCCTCACCATTCCTCTATCCCCCCTCTCATTCACACACATATATTCTGCCTTAGTCCTGCTGACCTTCATTCCTCTTCTCTCTAGAGCATATCTCCACCTCTCCAGGGTCTCCTCCACCTGTTCCCTACTCTCACTGCAGATCACAATGTCATCTGCAAACATCATAGTCCACAGGGACTCCTGTCTGATCTCATCTGTCAACCTGTCCATCACCATTGCAAATAAGAAAGGGCTCAGAGCTGATCCTTGATGTAATCCCACCTCCACCTTAAACACATCCATCACTCCCACTGCAGACCATACCGCTGTCACACTACCCTCGTACATATCCTGTACCACTCTTACATACTTCTCTGACACTCCCGACTACCACAACTCCTCTCTAGGAACCCTGTCATATGCTTTCTCTAAGTCCACAAAGACACAATGCAACTCCTTCTGACCTTCTCTGTACTTCTCCATCAACACTCTCAGAGCAAACATTGCATCTGTAGTGCTCTTTCCTTGCATGAAACCATACTGCTGATCACTAATCATCACCTCCCTTCTTAACCTAGCTTCCACTACTCCTTCCCATAACTTCATGCTGTGACTGATCAATTTAATCCCTCTGTAGTTACTACAGCTTTGCACATCACCCTTATTCTTAAAAATCGGTACCAAAACACTTTTTCTCCATTCCTCAGGCATCCTCTCACTTTCCAAGATTTCATTAAACAATCTAGTTAAAAACTCCACTGCCATTTCACCTAAACACCTCCATGCTTCCACAGGTATGCCGTCTGGGCCAACAGCCTTTCCATTCTTCATCCTCTTCATAGCTATCCTTACTTCCTCCTTGCTAATCCACTGCACTTCATGATTCACTATCCGCACATCATCCAACCTTCTCCCCCTTTCATTCTCTTCATTCATCAGCCCCTCAAAGTACTCTTTCCATCTGCTCAACACACTCTCCTCACTTGTGAGTATGTTTCCCTCATTATCCTTTATCACCCTTACCTGCTGCACATCTTACTAGCTCAGTCCCTCTGTCTAGCCAATCGGTACAGCACAGCTACATACAGAAACAAATAAAACACAAACCATATTACACTTCTTCAAATATAAGCAGGGGGTAACCCCCCCTGCACCCCCCATGTAGAAGGCTGTGCCCCCACACCCCCTGCTACTTAAATATATCAACTCAGAGATTGCACTACACAGAACAAAATAGCAAAGATACCATTCCAAACTTCATGACTGCATGTTTAAATTGTAAAAAACTATCCTCAACTTTCTCTTAGAAACACTACTTCACTGTTAAAACATTACACATTACTACTTACTGGCTTTTCATAGATAACCCCTTCTTACTTGCTATACTACAACATAACACATCGTAGTGTAGTGTAATGCAATCTTGGAGTTGATATTTTTAAGTAGCAGGGGTGTGGGGGGCACATGGGGTGTGCAGGGGGGCTTGCCCCCTGCTTATATTTGAAGAAGTGCAATATGGTTTGTGTTTTATTTATTTCTGTATGTAGTTGTGCTGGAATATAGTACATGTTGCTTTTATATGTTTTTCAATGTTATGGGATTCAATGTTTTTGAATCTTCAGTAGTTTGAATTTTCAAGTTTTTGGTCTCATTGTTTTGAATTTCAGTGTTATGAGCTTTTGATGTTCTAAAGTGAATCCCTGAGTCTATACAGTGCACTGCCAAACACTTGAGGGGAAACTAACACGTAGACCATGAAAATGTAAGAATGAAGTATTTAGGTGTATATTCTGAAGTTAGAAACAAATCAAGCAGTACTTACTGAAAACAAAGAATTAGCTTGTCAAGAATGATGAAAAGAGGGGAGTCACATGAATGGTTACTGCCTAGCTCCCAGATGATTTGTGCTAAGTAGCTCACAAGCTGTGGCTCTGTGTTTCTGTTTTCACTGGAAAAAGGCTTTGAAACACCCCCTTAACATCAGGTACAGGACATTATCAGAGAACACTGAGAACACTGTTGCTTTCTTTTGGTATTTTTTGTTTATTTGGAACCTCTGAAGCTTTTTCTCTAGTGGGAGAAAGGGAAAGCTTTTCTCTTACAGGAGTAGTTTCTGAAGGTAGGGTGTGTGCTCTGTACGTTTTATTGGGTAAGTAGCGCTACTGAGCTAATGCTGAGCCTACTTCGGCTTGCTTTTACTGATGTTTTCATTTGGAACTTTACCTTTTTTCCCTAGTGGGAGAATAGAAGACTGCCCTGTTCCAGGCAGTTAGTTGCTGTAAGCTGGTTAGCACTATGTATTTTTGCTGGCTGAGTCCCTATTATTGTGTGCTTTAAATTCTGTTGTGTCACATGCTCTAGCACTTGTTTGTGCTGAGTTGCCTGACAGTGAGCACCTGTGTTCCTATTTTCAAAGGAGAAGACCCAAAATAAGCCCTTAACATCAGGGAAGTGTCTTTACCCACTAATGATTCAGACTGCTGTTGCTTGCTTTTAGTATTTTTTTTCATTTGGAACATTTGCTGCTTTCTCTCAAGTGTGAGAATGGAAGAACTGAACTGTTCTAGGCATTTAGTTACCAAGCTGGTTAGAATTATGCACTTTTGTTAAGTGGTAGTAGGGGAAACTGCACTGCTTTAGGCATTTAGTTGTTAAACATCCTAGTACCGTGTATTTCAATTAGCCTAGTGGCTACTCTTATGTGCTTTAAATTCTGCTGCATTGTACAGCCCAGCACTCCTTTTTGTCCTTAGCTGCCAGAGGATGTACATTTGTGATCCTGCTTTTACAGGCGAAAACTTTGAAACAAGCCCTTAATACCAGGGAATATCTCTTCTACAAGAGCACAATACACTAATCCACTTATATACAAGCCAGTGGATGCATGTAGAACTCACCGTAATTTAATGAACCAAAATTCTGCTACTTGTATCTCAAGGAATACTTCTCTCCTTTGTTTGTATACTAACTTCACTAGTGTAAGACTGGGCCATTACTTACTACACTGTTTTGCTCATTTATCTAATACACCTTTAATAAGTTGCATTGCTCCATCATCTTTTGCAAAGTGAACTGGTTTAAACTGTGATATACACAGCTGTCCTACCGTGCTCATAGTGTATTTTGTTGTACTGTAATATACTCACTCAGCACTGACCCTTGTTGCACGTACCAGCTGTAGGGGAAATCCACCTCTGTCCTTTGTTGCATATACCAGCTGCAAGGGTTGATGGTTGGCATTAAAATACTGCTCTTCTACCTCCTATGCCTATTATTGTTTCCATTGAGCCTTTCTGTTGTGACAATCTATACACTGTGCTGTGCCCTACTAATTTATACTTCCACATGTCATAATGGGGCACCCAAGCCTGCTCATTGTGGCACCTGTACCTAATTACTGTCACATCCTCGTGAAGCATGTTGTCTCATACAGCATTTTACTGTTGTGTTAAATTGTACTGTATGCCATATTATCTGCTTACTTTGACATCTGAGAATGCCTAATGCAGAGGACTGTTACATTTGCACTGTTATACAGGGTTGCACTGCTCTCTTATATAGTGCTGTATGGCACATTATTTGTATTTCTGCTGCGGAGTAGTGATATATTGCACTGTTATGCATTTTTTTCTATCAAAATGTACATTTGCATCTACATTCACTAACTTCTATTATTTTATAATTTGATGATATATGATTACTGTTATTGTCAATTTTTAATCACTGCTTGGAGCCTTTCTCCCCAGGCCTCCACTGAAAATGGGTTTCTGACCCAGTCGGGCTTTCCCAGTTACCAAATGTCAACAAATAAATACAATAAATTAATACTACTTTTGCATTCTGTTGTGCTGCTCTGTGCTATGGTGGTGTAGTCTGTATTTCCTGGTATCGTACTGTTAAGTTACTTACTTCATTACCAGCCTGCTAGCAATAAGTATCTTTTGAGAGAGTGTAGCAACTGCCTTATGTACATTTAAAAATCACTTCGAGCTACCGAAGACAGAGTGCAGTTGTGAGAGGTGCAAATAACTAATCATTGTGAGAGGTGAAAATGACTGATCGTTGTGACAGGTATAAATAACTGATCATTGTGAGAGGTGTAAATAACTGACCATTGTGAGAGGTGTAAACAACTGACCATTGTGAGAGGTGTAAACAACTGATCATTGTGAGAGGTGTAAACAACTGATCATTGTGAGAGGTGTAAATAACTTATTATTGTGACAGGTGTAAATAACCAATCACTGTGACAGGTGTAAATAACTGAACGTTGTGAGAGGTATAAATAACTGATCATAATGGAGGCTAACAACTCTAACAATGTTGCCACTGAACACCATACTTCTTCCCTAGCTGCTATTCAACTCTAACACAAAGCCCACTTTCTATACGTGTGACACAGTGGCAGCAATACAAGATTGTAAACTGTTGTTCTACTTTGAAAATTGCTTTAGTTTATTTTTTCCACTAACCCACAGCTTATTCCTTTATTTATCAGTTAGTAGCTGCCTTGACTTTTTCCCAGTTAATCTGTATTGTAGTTAAACTTTTACTTTGTGCAATCAGAAGCTGTTACATATTTAGTGCAATGGACTTTGCCATAATATGCTCCAAGGCAGTTCACTACCTCATGGTAAAACACAATGCAGTTGGCAATCCCCTTGGACAAAATTTGCTTACCATCTGCTACCCATCTTCTATCAGAACAAAGGAAATTAACAGCTATTTAGTCTTCGAAACGCATGCACATGTTTCACATTTCAGCTAAAACTTAAGCTTACAGTTTATATCCAGGCTGGTTTCTGTTCTGGGGGAGAAAAAGAGATAAATGATCTTACTCCCTGGAAATCATTTTTATGAGGATATGTGGGCTAGTCTTTATGGATACTAAATGAGAAGTGACCCTGAAGCAGTATTGCTGCAGTTCATTATCGCAAGCAGAAATGCTTATACTACTCTCTGGTTGATACGTAGCACATACAGGGTAGAATCTATCCTTTGAACTGTGCAGGAGCCAAAATAAGCTTTCCAGCCCATTAATGAAGGATCTATCATCAAAACCTACAATAAACATGGCTGCAGGAAAGGGAAGACTACTGAGAACCGTCCATCATGACAGGGCACATCAACAGGTGTCTTGTCACCATAAAAATATCCATAAACACATGGTGGCTTTGCAGCCACAGATGCCTCACAGTCAAAAGCAGCACTAGGAGCCATAATCAAAACTCTAAAAGATGTGGACATCCTACAAAAGGGCCTTGCTGAGACAGATACCTGGTGTCAAAGCCATGGCCTCAAGCTCAATGCCAAAAAGTGCATTGTCATTCCTTTTGGTAAAAACTCAGTACCCATGAACTACCACATAGGTGGTAGTCTACTTAACACTGAAAGTGTGATAAGAGACCTTGGGACACAGGTGGATAGTAGTCTCTCCTTTGATAATCACATTGCCACAGTAGTCAGGAAATCCTTCTATGTGGCACACTTCATCACAAAAGGTTTCTCATCCAGGAAAAAAGAGGTCATTGTTCCCCTCTACTCGTCACTCATTAGGCCCATTATAGAGTACAACGCCCCTTTTGGTATGTACCTCACAAGACATCTGCAACAACTGGAAAGGCCACAGAAATACCTCGCAAAGAGGATTACCGGCCTCAAAGAGATGCCCTATGCAGACCGTCACAAAAAACTGCAGCTTTACTCCGTTGCATATCGCCTACTCAGAGGCGATCTCTGCCTAACACACAAAGCTATGTCAAACCCAGAGCTTTTAGACATGCTCCACTTAAAGAAATCTCAACCCCTATGAGCTACACGCTCTAGGGACCTAAACCTCATCACCACAATAAACAGAACATGCTGGAGGGATAGATTCCTGTCCCAGAGACTTCCCATACTCTGGAACAAACTACCTATCTATATCAAACAAAGCTCCTCATTAGCACTCAAGAAAAATCTTGATGATTGGATGGGAGATAGGAAATTCACCCCAGGGATCACTTCTGTGGCTCTGCTCGACAGTGGCACATGAAAATAATTTTCTTGGGTGGCGAAAGCCAGGGTACCTTTGGCTAGGCTTATATGGGCCATAGGGCCAATAGCCTAGTACCTACCTATGAACCTATGACACCCTCAAGAATGATGATTACGGTGGTTAAGGCTCAGAAGCCACCATTGGATACATGTTTGGACTCTGAACTGCATCCTTAGCCTGTCAGTGCCAAGACCTCCTGTGTCATCTCTATGGGTAGGAATATCCAGCAGTGGAATGTGTCCAGCTCTGCACCTGTAATGACAATCTTCCAAGACTGGATCAGAGAGGACATCTTCATTTATGGCCATTCTAAGGGACTGCAACCACAGAAGCATCCACTGCAGGGATGCTACCAAATATTCCCTGGATGAGGTAATCAGAAACCAGTCATTTATAAAGGAGAACTCTTGATGATTCTTCTCCTGCAATGCCTTAGTCAGTACAGCCATCCCAAGGATCTGTGTGCTCTACAGGAAGTCTTGCCTGGCCACATCTTAGAACTCTTAGGTTCTCCCACAGAAAGATCTGTGATAAAGGACCAAATGATCTCAGCAGAATTATAGTAACAGCATCTAGGAGCTCTGCAGTAACAGCAATGTGACTTCCTAGACAGTCACTCTTCAGAACCAATGTAGTGGATGAGTCACTTGAAATCGGTGTGGTCCAAGTTGTGAAGGAAGCTTTTTCTCAGAACAAAGATGTGGTAGACATAGTTTTCTCAATATATATCAGTCTATATGGCCCTTTCATCAGTAGAATCTGGACTCATCCCTAGAGTTCTGTTGAGCACTTGGTCTTCTGCCATGGCTCCCTATTGAAATGTTGGAACTTGAAATGCCAAGTGCTGACACGCCAAAAAAATAAGACTGAAAATACATAAGAGCAAGTCTCAAACATTGCTTTTCTTCTTTAAACATTCTTTTTGCAGGGGGCAAGGCCACCCTCCACTCCCAGTGTGGGGCAAGCAGCCACCCCCAAAATATATACTAATTTCAAGATCATCATACCTTGGAGAAAAGGGAATATTTTGAGAAATCGTTATCTCAGGCTTAAGTCTGTTTTTTAGCCATTCAGACACAGCATTTCAGAACTTTCTGCAGTGGGTCCTGACATTTCAAGTGGTTACCCTCCTACCACAGACCTTTCTATGGGAGAACTAAGACTTCTAAGATGTAGGCAGCCAAGATTAGCAGAATGCAAAAAACTCCCTTACCAGCCTCAGTAAGAAGCTGAGATCCCATATAAAATCCTCCAAAGCTAGTTATGAAAACAAAATTGCCAAAGATTCCAAAGACAACCACAAGGCATTCTATAACTATGTCAAGAATCTAAATGGCAATGCTCAGATCTGCTCTGAGCTGCAACAGAATGGCATTAAATATACTGACTCCAAGGATATTGCCAATATCCTGGCAGATCAATTCAGTGCCAACTTCACCCCCTCTCACCCCCTAAACGGCCCATCTCAATATCGGAAGATTGCCAAATTCCGGTAATAACGGCCACACAGGTAAAAAAACGCACTCTCCAAAGCTAATAATACAGCATCCATGGGACCAGATGACATCCCGGGCTGTGTATTACATGAACTGCAAAATGAACTGGCACCTCATCTAAGTGTCATGTTTAATCATAGCCTCACCTCAGGCTTCGTGCCCACTGAGAGGCGCACAGCTACAGTTATCCCACTCCACAAGGGGGGAGCCACCTTGTATCCTGGGAACTACCGCCCCATCAGTCTGATGAGCCTGATCTGCAAGGCCATGGAATGTATTAGCATGGAACTTATAAACAAAGACATTGGCAACCTTCAAACACTGGAACCCTCCCAGTTTGGGTTCGTGAAGGACAGATCTTGTCTCCTGAACCTGACTGACTTCTTCAAATCAGTCTCCAGAGCCGTGGACGAGGGTAAGGTGGTCCACACAGCCTATCTGGACCTCGCCAAGGTCTTTGACACCATTCCCCCACTCTGGAATCATAGATAGACTTACTACGCTGGGCATTAATCCCTATGTCACTTGATGGGTTGCCAACTGGCTTACTGACAGAACCCACACTGTAAAAGTAGCCGACTCCAAATCCAGCTCCAGACAAGTGACAAGTGGAGTACCTCAGGGTTCAGTCCTGGGACTGGTCTTGTTTGGCATCTACTTCTCTACAGGCCAACACTAAGGGACTCTGGCAAACAAAGTTTGCAGATGACTGCAAACTGGGGGCCATTATTGAATCCCCAAATTATGTGGATACTCTACAAAAGGGCCTTACAGAAACAGATGCTTGTTCCCAGAGCCATGGGCTCAAGCTCAATGCCAAGAAATGTATAGTTATCCCCTTTGGGAAAAAACATGTACCATGAATTACCACATAGGTGGCAGTACACTAAACACCGAAAGTGTGATAAGAGACTTAGGGACACAGGTGGACAGTGATCTCACCTTCGATAACCACATCGCCACAACAGTCAGGAAATCCTTCTATGTGGCACACCTCATCACTAAGGGCTTTTCATCCAGAAAAAAGGAGGTCATTGTCCCACTGTACTATCCCTCATTAGACCCATTATAGAATACAATGCCCTGTTTGGTATGTACCTCTCAAGACATCTGCAACAACTGGAAAGGCCTCAGAAATACCTCACTAAAAAATCACAGGCCTAAAGCAGATACCCAATGCTGGTTGCCTTAAAAAAAACTCCAGCTATACTCTGTTGCATATCGCCTACTCAGAGGCAATCTCTGCTTAACATACAAGGCCATGTCAAACCCAGAGTTGTTGGACATGCTACACTTAAAGAAATCCCAATCCCTCAGAGCCACACGCTCCAGGGATCTAAACCTTGTCATCACAATAAACAAAACATGCTGGAGGGATAGATTCCTGACCCAGAGACTCCCCAGACTCTGAAATAGACTGTCCATACATGTCAAGCAGAGTACCTCTTTGGCCCTCTTCAAAAGGAACCTTGAAGACTGGATGGGAGAAAGAAAATCCCCCCCGGGGATTACGTCAATCACCCTGCTCGACAGTGGTCCAGGGAAGTAAATAGTGTGGGAAGAAATAGCCAGGGAATTGCTATGGCTGGGCTTGTATAGGCCCTAGTTCTGATAGCCTAGTACCAACCTATGAACCTAGAACACACAGGTCCCTGGGCGGTGGCTCTTCAATCTGGGGCAAATTTAAATAACCACTACCCCATAAGCAGCCCTAGACCATAAACAAGACAGCATCTACTAGGTCATTGCAATCATCCAATTAAGTGGCTTATCTGGCATGGGTGCATGAGTGTGTGATGCTAAAGTGCCTTCCTCAGGTGTTGAGGAGGCTTCTTGCTCCTTTGAGATGGTTTAATCTAGAAAAAGAAGTGAGAAGCCCAAGAGGATCATACATTTGATAGCTTGGCTAAAGAAAACAAAAGATATTCTCTCTTGAACTGGGCATCTAGAATGCTGTTCCTGAGATTTTCCTTGACAGGATGGCTTCAGCCTTGTATTTCTGTGCAGGAACATTCTTGTGTGTATGGCCCTAACAACTGTGACAACCCAGCGCAATCAAAATTATAGCAGGCCATGTCGAAGTCTTATGTGAATCCCATAGGGTTTTGACCACCTCGATGTACCCTGACTTAAAGTCGGCAAACTGTTCTATTCTCTGATCCAGTAAGAAAATAAACTTAGGAGAGATAAGCATAAAATAAGCAGTTGAGAGCTATAAGCTCCAAGACAGCAGATGAGTGCACTGATTTCCCTTGCATATCCAGAGCTTTTGACTCACTGATTGGCAAGAGATAAACAAACTGTTACGGCTGCCGGGACCTACATTGGACCAAAGAGATTATTTAAGAGTAACTTCAGGGAAACCGCTTAAGGAATTTATTCCATTCATTTCAGTTTACCTTGAAGTAATCTACTATATGAATGAGTTTTTGTCAATTTGTTGCATGTTATTATACCTAATTCCTAATGTAGTTTGTACTAAACCTCTGAACTCTGCCTACACTATATGAATATTATTTCTGTATTCATATTTTTGCATTTCTAACTGGAGCTTTTGTCCCCAGGCCTCCATTGAAAATGGGTTTCTGACCCAGTGGACTTTCCCAGTCAACAAATGTCAATAAATAATAAATAAATTCAGGTGGGGGTGGGGGTAAACATGCACAAACATCCACCTTCTTTGGGTCTATTACAGCAGAGTCTGGGTGCTTCTAAGCTGCAATAATGGTGTCCTTCCTCACCAGTTCTGTGGGAGGGGCTGACCCAGAGCTCCTCCTCCTTTTTCTCCAGACACACTTTTAGGAATTTCTTGGAGGGAATAAATCTATTGGATCACCTGAGCTCTCATATCACAGTTGGTCGAACATGGTAGCTTGAGCCTTCAATTGCTCAAGTTACTGTTATTTGTAACACATATAAGTGAGATTATAATTGTAGCTATTTATTTATTTATTTATCCTTTGCTGACCGATTTAGCCCCACTAGGTTAGCAGCCTCTCTTTAGGGGAGATCCAAGGTGGTATTTATACTACTAGCTGAAATCTGGCCAGGGCATTGGGGAACTTCCCTTACTTTTTTTTTTGATGGGGCAGTGGGCTCTTTTACATCCACCTGAGCTATCATCAACCCACGCACATGGGAACACATTTTAACATCTCATCAGAAGGATGACATGCAGGAGTGTAGTTCCCCCCTGCCAATGCTGAACTGCAGTGTCAGCAATCCATCTACCTAGTGTGGGAATAGAACCCACAGCCTTCTGCACCAAAGGTGAGTGTGCTACCTGTTGAATCACTGATACTGCATTGCTTGTATGTCTCTGCTGAATGTGTACTCCAACTCAGAATGACAATAACAGAGTAAGGGGATATGTGGGATGCACTGGGAATGTTCCCCTGTAAAAATTAATTTTGAGAGGTGTTGCATTTGCTTGTTATGTTCAGAATGTTCAATAACTGTGATCCAGTTGTCACTACCCAACCTCATGCAATACAAGCTATTTTCCCTGACCTTCTAGAATCCAAGCTTAGGTGAATCGAGGAGATATGGCAAAAAAATCAGGACTGACATAGAGCAGGTAGTGAAGCAAATGGAAAGCATAGCTGTCAGCATGAAAACAGAGCAAACAGGGTGGATGAATAATATAATAACCACTAGAAGTCAATATAATGTCTTTCATGTGTTTTGATGTAAGATCTGAATAAAGTGATTAAAAACAGTATCACTGATTATGGTTGAGGAAGTAGATGAACAATGGCAAACACCAAGTTCTTTTCAGTACCAGTGGAAACTAAAGTTTTTGGCACATAAAGCTAGATTAAGAAAAAAAGCTCCAAACGGTGTACATTTAATATACTGTTAGGGAGGTATCAGTTCCTTATACTTCCATTGGATATTTTATTAGTACCAGAAATATTTCAAAGATTGGTTGAAGAAGTAATTGAGAGCTTAAAAGAGATTTTAAATATAATCCTTAATCTAGTGGTGGGGGCTCAGACACAAGAACAGCGTGAATAGTGATAAGATCTGCTAAAAAGCATAATTTCAAATTAAATAGCATACAGTAGTACAAATACAGTAGCAGTACTTGTAGACTCACTGGATTTGCACTGTAAGACAATCTATGTGTACAAACTGCGCTGTAGAGTTTCCACCTACTGTGACCTAAACATTAGTGCAACAGAACTTTGTGCAGTCAGTGTGTTTTCAGAGCACTCTTTTCCCAAGTGAAGAAAAATCTCACTAGGTTAGTTTAAACTTAAATACTGTGCAAGCTTATTTGACTGTACTTTTCAGCTGTAGTCATTCATCACTACATAGACTGCATAGTTCTTGCCTTCATTGACAAATGTCATACACCAGACCATACATAACTAGCATATAGTCAATGAAAACACAGAATCAGAAATAAGTTTAACAATCTCGTACCTACATAACCAGGTCCAAACACTCATACCTAGTTTTTCAGCCATTCATGAGCCTTTTAATTATCATCCAAGGAGAGTACATACAATACTGTCAGTTTTTACGTCCTGGGTACATTTCTGTTTTGGATTGTATTTTGTGACTGTGTGTGTGTGTGTGTGCAATTGTATTACTATTTATGATTGTCTTATGAATGTAACTGTTGAATGATTCAATGTTTGCATAAACATTTAATGTAAACTTTGAACATTTTGTAACTTTGTTACATTTAATATTATTTCTCCAGTAGAAGCTCATTAACACATGGGATGTTGAAATCTAGATTAAAATCATAGCTTTTACTTGGCTCTGTAGCACAGAGGGATGCAGCCCTTACTGCATGGAAGAATGGAGACTGGAGAGCCCATTGCTCTTGCTTCAAATGGAGGAGCAGGGCTGCTTGGAGAAAATCCCCACTGTAGAAGTGAGGGAATGTCCTCTATGAACAGGCAATTACATGCCTTTCTCTGGACCCTGAGTGTGCGAGGCTAGGACTGGGGAGAAAAAGAAGAAAAAATGTGTTCTAGCCCCTGATGATTGACTTAAATGATGACCTCTTCCAGCTGATCCTCAATCTGGTAAAACGGAATGAGTGGGCTGATGTGCCTGGGAGGGCTATGGTCAACAGACAAAAAAGTACCTTTTTTTAAAAATAGCTGCTGGTAGATATTTCTAGCACCCTAAAGATTCAAATGATGCTCTGCAAACATGTCAACTATGAATAGTCTCTACCTGGCTTGGGTAGATAAAAAGTTTTTCAATGTAACTCGTAATGTGCTACTTTTCTTGTTTATGATTCTAGTATTCTAATGTTCATGTTCTTGTAACTTGTCTATATACATATATATATATATATTTTTTTTTTTTTTTTTTTTTTTGCATACTGCTTATGTTTTTGAAATTACTGCAACAAGTCAATGCTGAAATTGGGCCTTGGTCCAGTCAACTTATCTGAACAGCAAATTAACATTTTTTTCAGCTTAGGCTTCTGATTAAAATGGGCCACAACCCAGTTGGGCAACATGATCAGCAATATAGAAAGAAACAAGCAAATTAAAAAGACATTATTATCACATGTAAGCTGTAGCAAAACAAAAAAAACCCAACAAATAAATCAGAAATAAATCAGAAAACATTATTACCTTCACATGTTTGTTGTATCAATGTAAAAAAATATTCTGCCGTTATACTACAGTAATTCCCCTAACCACCCCTTATTTATAGTGACCAGCTGGAGTCATGTGAAGAAAATGACAGAAAGATGAATTAACTTACTGTGTCCTTTTCCAGTTTGCATTTTGGTAATTTATCACTCAAGAAGAACTTGACAGATTTAATGTCATCTTTAGTTACGTCTTCTGATATGTCATAGAGCAGCTGCCTGCAGAAATAGAACATTAAAATTAATGCTGCATAGTGGTTTATTGAGAAATATTTTATTAACCAGTCAAGACAGCATGCACAGTAGCCCTGGTAGGGTACAACAGTGAAAAGTTAAAAACAAGTCCCTGACCACACACACACACACACACACACACACACACACACACACACACACACACACACTGTTCATCTTCATCACCAACAGATACTCCCCCTTTTAAATGGTGAAGTTGCTACACCACACCTTAATGAAATCAAAATACTAACATAATTTCTGATTAACAGAAAAAAAAGTCATAGCAAGGCAGCCCAAGCCTGACAATGTACCTAAAAGAACAGAGCTGCTTTGTGCTTTTCATCATTTTCACAATCACTATGTTTCCATATTAATGTTCCTATGCCATCATTCCCACATGATTTATATAACATTTTCAGATTTTGATTTTAGGGAGATAAAATAAACCAAAAAGTACTTCCCTTAACATCTATGAGGTAAATGGAACACACAACAATATTTTAAGCATGCGTCTATATAAGTGATATGGCCTGATAATTATGAAGGTGAGCCTATACCTTATTACTGGTGAGGTGCAGATGTTGCCGGATGACTTAGTTACATAAGTAAGTGGAAGTAGTGTTGCTTTACAGTTCTGTAGCCCAACATCTCAAGGAGATGGGTAATACATCATACACGCACAGCATGTCTTATGGCAAGATAAATTATTCATAAGCTGTTCTCAGGTCAGACTGGGGTTCTCATTTGGATAGTGGAATTGCTATAGCATTGTGATTATTTTGTGTGATACCTTTAGACAAGTAGTTTCCTGAAAGTCCACTCTGCTACAGAACATGCAAAACACAAGCATTGATCAACGTTCTGTTCAAGTAATTTCTGCCACTTTAAACCATGGTCTTAATCTTCCAACATATTACAACAAAAACATAAAAGTGGAAAAAGGAAGAGGAATGCCCACTGACAACCCACCTACATGCTTTCTGCATCCTTACAAACCTTACTCTCAGAAATTTTGACTTTATACTGGAAGTGGCTTTCAACAAAATTGTTGGTTTTGCACTCAGTAACTCACCAGTATGGCTTGAACTGCCATATCACCCATTGCCCACCCAGATTAAATTGGGGGATAAATTCCCACTGTTCTTAAAGTGCCCTATATGAAGCAAAATCTTGAATGTAGAATTCCAGTCACAGCCTTTGTCCAGCTAGTGTCTAACTGCAACACATACCTGCAACCAACAACACACAGAGTCCCTTCAATAGCATAATCTAGCCACATTACAACCTGATTCTTCCACCTTTATTACATATACCACATCCTTTTCACTTCTTCTCCCCTGCTGCTGCATCATCACCCTTGTTCCTCTATTTCTTCTTACTCATAGGCACATGCACTTCCATTTACCCTCAGTCTGTAGCCTATCCCCATTCTTCAGTACTTCCATCAAACTTCTCCCTCCTCTAGCCATGTATTTCAATACTCCCGCTTGCTTGGTACTCTATTACCTAATGTTTGTTTCTTCTTTGCTCTTTACATGCAGCTCCTGCCCTTGCCCTTTGCTCTTTTCATGCAGCTCCTGCCCTTTTCTCTTTACATGCAGCTCCTGCCCTTGCCCTTTGCTCTTTTCATGCAGCTCCTGCCCTTGCCCTTTGCTCTTTACATGTAGCTCCTGCCCTTGCCCTTTGCTCTTTTCATGCAGCTCCTGCCCTTGCCCTTTGCTCTTTTCATGCAGCTCCTGCCATTGCCCTTTGCTCTTTACATGCAACTCCTGCCCTTGCCCTTTGCTCTTTTCATGCAGCTCCTGCCCTTGCCCTTTGCTCTTTTCATGCAGCACCTGCCCTTGCCCTTTGCTCTTTTCATGCAGCACCTGCCCTTACCCTTTGCTCTTTTCATGCAGCTCCTGCCCTTGCCCTTTGCTCTTTTCATGCAGCTCCTGCCCTTGCCCTTTGCTCTTTTCATGCATCTCCTGCCCTTGCCCTTTGCTCTTTTCATGCAGCTCCTGCCCTTGCCCTTTGCTCTTTACATGCAGCTCCTGCCCTTGCCTTTTGCTCTTTTCATGCAGCTCCTGCCCTTGCCCTTTGCTCTTTACATGCAGCTCCTGCCCTTGCCCTTTGCTCTTTTCATGCAGCTCCTGCCCTTGCCCTTTGCTCTTTTCATGCAGCTTCTGCCCTTGCCCTTTGCTCTTTTCATGCAGCTCCTGCCCTTGCCCTTTGCTCTTTTCATGCAGCTCCTGCCCTTGCCCTTTGCTCTTTTCATGCAGCTCCTGCCCTTGCCCTTTGCTATTTACATGCAGCTCCTGCCGTTGCCCTTTGCTCTTTTCTTGCAGCTCCTGCCCTTGCCCTTTGCTCTTTTCATGCAGCTCCTGCCCTTGCCCTTTGCTCTTTTCATGCAGTTCCTGCCCTTGCCCTTAGCTCTTTTCATGCAGCTCCTGCCCTTGCCCTTTGCTATTTAAATGCAGCTCCTGCCCTTGCCCTTTGCTCTTTTCATGCAGCTCCTGCCCTTGCCCTTTGCTCTTTTCATGCAGCTCCTGCCCTTGCCCTTTGCTATTTACATGCAGCTCTTGCCCTTTGCTCTTTTCATGCAGCTCCTGCCCTTGCCCTTTGCTCTTTTCATGCAGCTCCTGCCCTTGCCCTTTGCTCTTTTCATGCAGCTCCTGCCCTTGCCCTTTGCTATTTACATGCAGCTCTTGCCCTTGCCCTTTGCTCTTTTCATGCAGCTCCTGCCCTTGCCCTTTGCTCTTTTCATGCAGCTCCTGCCCTTTGCTATTTACATGCAGCTCCTGCCCTTTGCTCTTTTCATGCAGTTCCTGCCCTTGCCCTTTGCTCTTTTCATGCAGCTCCTGCCTTGCCCTTTGCTATTTACATGCAGCTCCTGCCCTTGCCCTTTGTTCTTTTCATGCAGCTCCTGCCCTTGCCCTTTGCTCTTTTCATGCAGCTCCTGCCCTTGCCCTTTGCTCTTTTCATGCAGCTCCTGCCCTTGCCCTTTGCTCTTTTCATGCAGCTCCTGCCCTTGCCCTTTGCTCTTTACATGCAGCTCCTGCCCTTGCCCTTTGTTCTTTTCATGCAGCTCCTGCTCTTGCCCTTTGCTCTTTTCATGCAGCTCCTGCCCTTGCCCTTTGCTCTTTTCATGCAGCTCCTGCCCTTGCCCTTTGCTCTTTTCATGCAGCTCCTGCCCTTGCCCTTTGCTATTTACATGCAGCTCCTGCCCTTGCCCTTTGCTCTTTTCATGCAGCTCCTGCCCTTGCCCTTTGCTCTTTTCATGCAGCTCCTGCCCTTGCCCTTTTCTATTTACATGCAGCTCCTGCCGTTGCCCTTTGCTCTTTTCATGCAGCTCCTGCCCTTGCCCTTTGCTCTTTTCATGCAGCTCCTGCCCTTGCCCTTTGCTCTTTTCATGCAGTTCCTGCCCTTGCCCTTAGCTCTTTTCATGCAGCTCCTGCCCTTGCCCTTTGCTATTTACATGCAGCTCCTGCCCTTGCCCTTTGCTCTTTTCATGCAGCTCCTGCCCTTGCCCTTTGCTCTTTTCATGCAGCTCCTGCCCTTGCCCTTTGCTCTTTTCATGCAGCTCCTGCCCTTGCCCTTTGCTATTTACATGCAGCTCTTGCCCTTGCCCTTTGCTCTTTTCATGCAGCTCCTGCCCTTGCCATTTGCTCTTTTCATGCAGCTCCTGCCCTTGCCCTTTGCTCTTTTCATGCAGCTCCTGCCCTTTGCTATTTACATGCAGCTCCTGCCCTTTGTTCTTTTCATGCAGTTCCTGCCCTTGCCCTTTGCTCTTTTCATGCAGCTCCTGCCCTTGCCCTTTGCTCTTTTCATGCAGCTCCTGCCCTTGCCCTTTGCTATTTACATGCAGCTCCTGCCCTTGCCCTTTGCTCTTTTCATGCAGCTCCTGCCCTTGCCCTTTGCTCTTTTCATGCAGCTCCTGCCCTTGCCCTTTGCTCTTTTCATGCAGCTCCTGCCCTTGCCCTTTGCTATTTACATGCAGCTCCTGCCCTTGCCCTTTGCTCTTTTCATGCAGCTCCTGCCCTTTGCTCTTTTCATGCAGCTCCTGCCCTTGCCCTTTGCTCTTTTCATGCAGCTCCTGCCCTTGCCCTTTGCTCTTTTCATGCAGCTCCTGCCCTTGCCCTTTGCTCTTTTCTCCACTTTTAACTTCTTGTGTAATGCATTAGTAGTCCATCCGTAAATGATAGGCAACTGGACTGCACATACTGAAAACGTAATACAAATTTGTGACATTTCATTATGGATATTGTTTTCACCTACAGATCCATGCTTACCCATGCTGATTTACACATTATATAACAGAAAGAAAATACATTGCAGTCATTGTGACTGCTTACCTACATTGCCCCTTTGTAACTCACTGGAATGCAACTGTATGTACTTGGTACTGTTCTAGGGAGCTTCCTTTCCTGGACCAGCAAAGCAACTGGATTACACTCATCTGGCACTCACAACAGCAAAAGTCAAGGACAACGAAAAGAAATAGTTAAACAATGGAGAAATAATGGCACAGGCAAAAATAAATAAAAAAATAACAACAATAATAATAATAAGCAGGACTAATGAAGGCTGAACTTGAGGGTGAAATAAACTGTCACCTAAGGTTCTGAGACAGTTGGTGGGGGGGGGGGGGGCTAGGTGAATCTTTCATAGGCTGATACTAAACTTAAAATCAGGAGACATGCAGGTGGACTACAGGAAGGCTACAGCTGTCACTGCAAGGAAGGATTTACATAATTACAGGGTTTTCAGGCTAACACTGATCTCAGAAAACATAACAGGCAGGACACTATGAAGCGGGATGGTAGAACTCCTGGCACTCCATGGACTAAAGATGTACCAGTGTGAAATTGAAACCAAGAGAGCATGTGAGACAAACTTAATCTTCTTTGACTGGTAAATGACTAAGTTGAACGGACACAAATTGGCTGATGTGAGTTTCTTCAGTTTCAACAAAGTGTTTGACTGGGTACCACATAACAGACTAAATAAGAAATCCAAAGACAAAGGTGCAAGATCCAGGATGCTAAGCTGGATAAGAACTGGTTAATGGGTGCAAACACTGGGTGACTTTAAGGAGGACAGACTCTGAAGAGAGGGAAGTAAAAATCAGGGATCCACAGGGGACTGAACAGGGTCAATTGCTCAACAGCTGCATTTCTGCCATGACAGAATACTGAATCAGCCTGTTTAAATTGAGAGCCACAACAAAAGCAACAATTTACAGGTGGAAAGGGGTGCGGAGCTTAAGGAGGCACCTGTAAAAAAATGTATAACAGAAGGGAAGATGCTCACTAGGATCAACAATCCAGTGATGACACCGGTGGGGTGCACTAGGGTAAACATAACAGCAGCATTTAGAAGTTAGTATAACTAGAAAGACATCCTTCAAGAGCAAACTGAAAGATCACCGGTTAAAAAACAATAAAATCCAGAGATACACAGTCAAGGGAGCAAACATGAGAGAAGTAAGGATCATGCTATTATACACAGCACTTCACTTGTAGAAAGGCATACGACTCTGGATACAGTATAGGTAAAAGTAGGTTGGAAAGGCTCAAAAGAAGGGGAAAAACATAAGGGGAATGGAAAGATTAAGCCCTGAAAAAAGAAAAAAAAACATGAGATGTACATGCTGTAGAACAGAATGTCAATATAATATAATAAAGGAATGTCAACATAAGATAATAAAGGGTTATGCTTGAGAAATGGAGCTCAGGAGAAGGAAAAGTAGGAGACTAATGTACAGAGGGACAAAAAAGAGGGCAAAATTCAGGACAGATGCTAGGAAGAATTATTTCAAAGAGACAGTAGTACAAAAATGACACAGTCTGCCTAAGGCAGTCAAAGAAAGCTAAATCAGTGAAGGGTTTAAATGAACATGGGGCAGGTAGGGGAAGGGGTGGACTGGATGAGCAGCTTGTGCTGAGCTTGCTGTAACACTTTGAAGACTTGGCTGATGTGGAAGTTTGTACTTAAAGTGGCTCCATGTTGGTTCTTGCCAACCAATGGTATGTCAGATGATTAAAAGCAAACGGTTTCTCATAATTGATTAAAATGGGTGTTTTCTGTATGGTGCAGTCCCCCCCCACACACACACATATCCCTTGCAGAAGACTTTGCCTTGTATCCCCTTAATTAATACAATCTGCTTCATAATCACTGTACCAAACAGAAAAGGGCAAACTCTAAATGCAGTCATGTTGCTCAATCAAGACACATTTAAACGAGTGTAATTAGTCAAGCCTTTAGATCCCACACAGCTGGTAGGTTCCCATATGAAGCTACTTGTCGACCAAGGTTAACTACTGAATTTAATACCAAGGTAAAGTCTGACAGTATATGACCAACTAACTCTTTCTATACCTGGTGTTTAAAAATTATACTTCTACCTCCGCTGATTTATGCAATCTGATTCTAGTACCTATATTAACGTTTGTCCTTTAGATAATTAAAAACAAATATATTTTATATTATAGATGTACTACTACTACTATCCTTACTTACTTTCTTTACACTCGCAGTTATCATGTATTATTTTGCAAAAAAGCTTTTTCTTTTGTGAAATAAGCTCAATTGTTGTTATGTAATCTTATATGACTTCATTTTATTACTGTAGTTGTACTCTTGGATATTTTCTTCCTGGGCTTCCATAGAAAAGGGGGCACTAGCTCAGTTTGACTGCCCTGGTTAACAAATGGAAATAAATAATAAAACTGTACTAGATAACCAGCTAGTAAGCAATCCAAAATATATAGCTAAGTATTCAGCCTTTGGGAAAACCAGAAGCCTGCTCTGAAGCCACACTGTAACAATAAAATGAGACCTTCTGTTATCCAACCTGAATGCTTTTCATGGTGCCTGTTAAAGGACACAAGTCAAGTAGAAAAACTGGGACAATAAATGGGAAGAGAAACATGTTGCACTACTTCTTTACAAATAAGAAAATATGAATAAATTGGTAATTTGAGCTGACTCATCAGTCTTTCGATACAACAAGGAGGAAACAGTGCATTTCACATGGAATACAGGTGAATAAAAACGCAGGCAAGCAAATAGAAGAAAATAATTACAAAAGATGACATGAACCAAAAGTGACTCAGTGGAAAACAGTGTTCCACAATCTACCTCTCATCAATAAACCCATCTTTTCTAATTATAAATGTTGCATTTTTGTAGTTGCAGTTTTGTAGTTGCATATTTACTAGGAGTGCTTCACAATTTTCATTTTTTTTCTCCTTGTCAGCCATTTACTACTGAGTATGCGAGATATAATACACAAGAAGCAGTACATAACAAGACTGTAATGCACTCTCAGAAATTCACAGCTATGTGATAACTTACCATAACAGTAGATATTTAAATAGAAGGATCAATGCTGCAGTATTATTCACTATACTTAAGAATTAGCCACAAGCTCATGTCTGCCTTTCTTCCCGATTTCTAGAGTTTCTGGATGTCTGCAGGGCAGGACCAAACTCTTCCTGCACAGGACTGTATGCCTAAAAAGGGGGAGCAGCCCACATCATCTTCAGTTGCTTTTTGGTAGGTAGATTCCTAACATGTTTGTCTAGGGTGGAAGAGATGATGCCTCTGGTATCTGCTGCCTCACAGGTACATGTGAAGATCACCTACTTAACACTGGTTAGATGAGATGAAAGGGCCACAAAACTACTGTAAAGGCCCAGAAAATGCTCAGTGTGTACAACTTTGGTACTGATTCAGTCCTTCCTTGGAAAAAGCCAAACAGAGGAGAGAAAAAGGGAGGAACAGGGAGAAGGAGAGATGGACAGATCCAGGGCCTGAATTCCACTAACCTAAATGAGAAGGCAGAGGACACACAGAGAGTCCCCTTTCATCTTCCCCCCTTCAGGCTAAAAAGGGTGAATTAAGGAGGGAGAGAGCCTATGCTGAAGCACTGATCCTTCTCCTGGAACAACTACCATTACTGTTAGCATAATTATACAACTCAGTTGTACTATGTTTACAATAAGGATTACTGATGCAGTGTTGTTATACATCAGAAGAGTATTAAAGCTGCTTGCTACCCCAGTGGGGTGGTAATTATACCATCTCTCGAAGAACACCAGTGGCTCAGCAGATACAGATAAGTAATCTTTACTGTGTATTCTAGTGAGTTGCAGAAGAATACACAAAGCTGTACAGTTTCACTTATGCCAACTGTGATGAAATTTAAAAGAATGCAAAGTAGTTGGGAGAACAGACAGAGAAAGTTAGGCCAGTTATGCGTGTATTGAATTGTGGATCAGCGTTTTTAAAGGAAGTGTTGGGAGGCAGGGGCTACTGTGTGTGCTGAAGACTGTGGCCATATAGTGGCAGATGCAGGGCAATCAAATATAGATATATATATATATATATATATATATATATATATATATATATATATACATACATACATACACACAGTATATATAGATATAGATGTGTGTGTGTGTGTGTGTGTGTGTGTGTGTGTGTGTGTGTGTGTATATATATATATATATATATATATATATATATATATATATATATATATGCATATAGATGGACAGATGACAAATGAGGAGTATATCAGGAAGCAAAGAGACAGGTCAAAGAAAGAAGAGTGGGGGATGAAAAGGGTGCAGGTAGTGGGAACGTCATGCATGAAACATAAAGAGAGAGAAGAGGGTAGTATATCTGAAAGATGCCAGTACAGGAAGTGGCCAAAGGCAGTGGGAGAAGCAGGGGAGGGGGTAAACATAAGGCTAGACAGTGAAATAAGGTGATAGAGGGGCAGGAAAAAAAGACAACAAGAGTAGACGATCAGTGTCCAAGCAGGGAGGCCACAGGGAAAATGAAACCAAAGAGGAAAATGCAGAGAGAATAAATCTGATAATGATTATGATTATGATGACTCAGAAGAAGAAAGAGATTGTGGAGGAGTAACAGAGCGATGCAGAGACAGACAATAAGAGTCAGCGCATCATCACAGGAAAGGCAGGCAGATCCAACCACAGAGTCTGGCCAGCAAAGAATGACATGGGTACCACAGATAGGTCAAGGGTCAGCACAGGTAGTTCACTAGCGAGATGACCCACTTTAGAGATTGCAGGTGGACAATGAACCAGCATGGGCAGCTTAACCAACACAGAAGGACATGTTGGGGGAATAAATGAAGGTGGCTCAGAGGATCTGTGCTTGTGGCAGGTGACTTCTTCACCAAAAAGAATGTAGACAGAAGGCTACACTTTCTAAAAAGAGAGGCAGTTACTGAGTTGTCAAAAGCAGCTGGGTTGCATGTTGGAACGAATGATTTCATTGGTGCGATAGAAGAGAATGATGAGAACAGGGTCAATTGAAGCAGCAGTAGATGTACGGAAGTGTGTTATATGGATGCTTCCTCATGGATATCACCCGTACCAGTTTCCTACATATCAGAAAGAAGAGCATTAAAAAGTGTAATCTGTGATTAGGGAATGACTAAAGGAATAAAGATAAGGTATGGTGAGTGACTGAAGGGTTGTATGGCAAAGGCAAGGGAGGTAAATGCCAGGAGAAGACTGCAAATCAGGCTACAAGGGTCAGCCATGCTAAAGAGTGAACCAAGAAATACATCCAAAATGGGTATCTGTGTAAATGGAGGTAAAATGGAAAGAAGCTGACAACAAATATAGAAAGACACCAAGAGAAGAAAATAATACCGAATAAGGCAGGCACCAGAGGGGAGTAGAACAAAAAAAAGGGTGAAGGTTAAATAAAAGGAGAAAGATATCCATGTTATGCTTTGTTAGACATCTTGGCAACAAAATGGGGAAAATGCAATAATGTCTAATGACAAGGCAGGTTGATACTGAAAACTGAAATCTAAACTTATCAGAAGTTGGAGGGGGTCAAGGCATTCCATGGATACAGTCTATATCAGGTGTCTGATACATGGCAGTCTTTGTTTGTGTCTTTCGGCTTTTCTCGGTTAGGGGTCGCCACAGTGGAACTCCAGTCTGCTAATGATTGGTAGTGGATTTTTACATACTGGGTTACCAGCCCTGATGCACAACCTTCAACGAAGGTACGCCCATTCACGCATGCCTCCACACAGAAGACGCTTTAGCTGAGAATTGAATGGGACATTGTCTTGCTATGAGTCGACAACGCTACCACAGCACCACCACCACAGTTATCTATGCAAAGGAAATTAAAAATAAGATATGAGGTAACCGAGGATATAGTATAGAAGGGGTTGCAAAGACAGACAGAAGGGAAACAATAAAAGTGACTGCATCAGCAGGCAGACTGGAAGGGAAAGGAAATGGGCAGATACCATCTACAGCCCTCAAAATTCTTCAACGAGAGATTATATATTAGATTAGTGAAGGTATTGACAGATAGGAAAAAGGTTCTGTAAATTGGAGCCCTGAATGTCCCAGAGGAAGACATGGAGAATAAGGTAAGAGAGGTATTAAACTAAGGTGAGTGGACAGCTAGTACAGGAAAACATGAGGAACGACAGACTTCCAGATGAAGTATTGAGTGAGGTAGAAGGTGTGAAGGAAGTGGAGATAAGGGCACAATATCAAATACTGACCACATCACAGTGTGGTTTCAAGCTACAGTGCAAGGAGAAGGGATCCTGTGCCAAGACCAGAGTATGAGATGACAGAAAAGTAAATTACAGAAATTTGGGGGAAATCAGAGGGAAAACTAGGACAGTGGGGGTTACACTAATGGGGAGTACACGAGTTATAAGTAAGGATAAGAAGAGGTACAGGAACAGCAGTGGATGAAGAATTAGTGAAACACAATTAGGGGAAAAAAGGAAATCATTATGGCTAAAGAAAGAGGCAAAAGAGGTGATAAATGGAAAATAGAAACTGTAAGAAATGGAAAGAAACAAATTCAAGAAGAGAATGCTGAAGAGATAAGCAGTAAGCAGACACACAGAAAACAGCAACCAGAAATGTAAAGAGAGCAAAAGTGATATAAAAACATTTACACAATTTTTTGAAAGCTTATTGACCCAGCTGAATTTGTAATTTAATAGCACATTTGTAGATGGGGGACAGAATTCCTTCTTAGCACACCAGGTCATTGACATCACAGTTTATTAAAGGTGTGGTGGAAGAGGGATATGTATACTGCATGTGGAGTGTGCAGCCCACCCCGAACAAAAAATATCCTTCCTTTTTATGAAACAAACTTTTGCAAACAATTGAATTAAAAGACCATTTTAAATGGGCAGGAAGCAGGAATAAAATAATGAAACAAAAGACTTGCCAGGTACATATTATAAAGGAAAAGGAAAGAGACAAAAAGGACTACGCTGACCAAAGACAGGGAAGGCTTACTTACAAACTGAATTATTCAGGTGCTAATGAAACCCTTTTCAGCTATGACATAGGTTATCAGGCAGTTCAAATCTGATTAAAATGCACTCAAATATTAACACAGAGAATAATATATTTAATTTAAAAGGTATCTGCAGTAATAGAGGGCACCACAAACATACAGATACATGTACCAGTGCGTGAGCGCGCGCACACACACACACACACACACACACACACACACACTTACATTGTAGTACATGAAGTGCTGCAATTATTCCGAAATTAGGGAAATAAATGATTGCTAAGCTCCTGATAAGCATCACCATCACTGCTGAGATCTAGTCTTACAATAGAGCATAAATGTTAATCAGCGGCAACAATAGAACAATGCTGGGAAGCTGTTAATTAGTCCAAATGAAGTGCTAACAGCTTCCCGTTGCTCTTCTGTGCAGCAGTGGTAAGTGTGTTATATTCTTCAAAGCTGTGAAATGCTTAGCACAACTACACTATTTTTTTCTAAATTTTCTAGTATGTGGGAGAAGGTAAACCTCCATGTACTACAAAGAATTGTGATCTGGTCTCTCCATTCATAGCCCAATTTATGCATTCTCAACATGGATGTCAATATTCTCCTTGACGTTCAAGTTTCAACACATAACATCCTTGTGATCTGAGACTGATCATAATCCTGTTAAACATTCAAAAACACACCAAAACAGAGGGCAAAAAGCAAACTAAACTCCTAAATGAGTTTTCTGAACCCATCTTCAAGAGAACGAAAGGGGAGAAAATTGGTCTATGAAGAATGAACACAATAGTAGGGTGAGCGAGGCATAGATAAAGGAGGTCTGAAATGGGAATGCAGTGGAGAAATACTGAGCTAAAGGATAGATGCATTCCTATGTAGGAATAAACCAGAGAACAGCATGAGTTTTTAGCATGAAGATCTTGCTAGAGAAAAAATCCTCCAGTTCTGTCAGTGGAGTAGCAGTAAATTAGACAAGTTCAGTTGGATTGAGTTAATCTTTCAGCTCATGTCACACACACGGTTGCTAAACAAGGTAAAGTAGCTTACAAGAGTAAGAGAAAAATACTGAGGTGGGTAAAAGTGAATGGAGGGAAGTACCGTGGCAATAAGGGGTCTGTTCTGTGGTACACAGAGTTAGCCACTGGTATGTAATTGGCATTAGTCCTGGGTGGCAAAGTACTCTTGTGTTTATCTCAAACTTATCAATAGGCAGTGAGACAAACATGAACCTTTTCAGCTATGATGCCGAGACTGTGGCAATGCTGGGTGATGGAGGGACCAGAACTATGGAGGAACAGGCGGGTGGCAGCTAAGTCTGAGTGCAGTAATCTACAAAGTGCTGCAATTGGGGTATAACAACCCAGATGTGGGCAATGGACTAGAGGAGCAAAGGTGAGACAAAGGATCGGGAGGAAAAGATATTGCTGGTCATAATAGCTCAGATGAACCATTAAATATAGAGTGAAAAGGTGCCTGACAAAGTTAAAAGTATTTCTTGGTGCATTCGCAAGGCAGCTCCAGGAATAAGGAGACAGTTCTCCAACTCCGCTGAACACTGGTCAGACCAGTTTTTGAAGCTGTAAAGGGAAAACGGAATACTTGCACTGAAGACAATTTTGAGGAAAAAAATGGGTAGAGGGATAGAGGGACTACACTATGTAAAAAAACAAAGAAAAATATGGAATCTTCTCATAGGGAATGAGGAATATAAGGAACATACTAACACTGACAGTGAGGATGATAATGTCTGATATGTGGACAGGCTGCCAAAGGGTATTGTATATATACTAATACTGACAGTGAGAATGACGATGTCTGATATGTGGGACAGGCTGCCAAAGGGTGGAGTATATCTGTGCTAATTCTAACAGTGAGGATGATGATGCCTGATATGTGGGACAGACTGTAAAAGGGTGTTGTATACATACTAATACTGACAGTGAGGATGACGATGTCTGATATGTGGGACAGGCTGCCAAAGGGTGGAGTATATCTGTGCTAATTCTAACAGTGAGGATGATGATGCCTGATATGTGGGACAGACTGTAAAAGGGTGTTGTATACATACTAATACTGACAGTGAGGATGACAATGTCTGATACGTGTGACAAGCTGCTAAAGGGTAGGGTGTATGAAAACTGACAGGGATGAATTAACTGTGAACTTTACAGGAAGTGGGTAATTGAACCCTCACTGCTGTTAGGTGGGCAGGTTGTTCCTACATTTGGTTGTTTGTAATGTGTATGTTATGACTCATTGATTTCTTCCCTGGTTGTGAACTCCTCAATCATTTTTCTATGGGAATTCACTAACAGGGCATTTTTTTTTTATTTCTGCACCAACAATAATTCAAATATTTGGCCTTTTCTTATCTGTAGTTGTGAAACTGTGGAGTTAGTACATATAAGTAAAGGGGTTATGCCAAAGCTCCACCATCACGTAGATGATGCACAGAGGCTTGTTACCCAGGAAAAAATGCTTTTTATCATTGCCTCCATGGAGCTGAGGCTTTGACAGCTTTGTTTAGTAACCTTCAGTGAGTTCAGCCTCACAGAAATGAGATGGAAATACTAAGTGGTGAGTGCTAGCATTACCCAATGAACTTGTACTACAATCATGTAGTATACCTTTTAGAAATGTTTATTGAAGAGAACATTTTCCAAAACGTATGGAATTTTGCTGAAAAGATTCAGAGGAAGCATTGCTTTGTACACTGCAAGCCCATGTTACTCTATTCACTTAACCATATGTAGTTAAGTGGGTCAAACAAAATAAGTACTGTTTGCAATCAATCCCTGTATTTCTC
This sequence comes from Protopterus annectens, assembly GCF_019279795.1. NCBI lineage: Eukaryota > Metazoa > Chordata > Ceratodontiformes > Protopteridae > Protopterus > Protopterus annectens. Next base: position 24,282,002 of record NC_056728.1, on the reverse strand, counting down.
ATGACATAGTTTAAACACCTTTTAAGGGACATTCAGCAGACAAACAGAAAGGCGAAACTGTTGTTACAGACATCCAGCAGTGCAGGATTACTCACAAAGTAGGGAAACGGGCAGACTAGGTTTGCACAGAAATCCTAAAATGTCAATAAATTCATTCTTTGTGTTACTCCTGTCACTCATCATCCTAGATTAAAGTTTCCAGTCACAACTGTTCTACATTAGTGGCAACAGACACCACCCTATAATCTAATGATTAAGTATAACATACAGTGTCAAAAGGCATAACACACATGCTCTGTGGTTGTATATCATATTCCAGTCAGACTGAGCAAAAGAACTGCTATTAACACAAGTATATACCCCTGTAGCTTCATCAGCAATCTGCTGTTCTGAGCTTTCTTTAAACACTATGAATTTTAGAAACCTGTATAATGAAATCTGTGCTCTTCCAGGTATTTGAAGTTCATTCTCCATTTCTTCTTTTGTAGTGCCAAGTTTCTTGAGCAAATCCATTCTTTTTATTCTGAATAGCAGTTCTGTTAAGATGGAAAAGTTGTTTTCTTCCAGAAGGCCCCTGTCCTCCAGATTCTGAAAGAGGTCCATGCCTTCTGTGATGTCTTCTTGTTTCTTGTGAGGGATATGGTCAAGGCAAAGAAATTTTAAAGCAGCGACATTGTCTGTGTCTAGGTGTTCATCG